>NW_009214969.1:233-19531 GCF_000690835.1 Fulmarus glacialis
TCAGCTTAACAAAAAACAAACAAAAAAACAAACAAACAAAACAAAACAAGCGTTAGGAGGTAGCACAGCCAAGACAGCCCAGCTGGCCAATGGGGTATTCCATACCATGTGACGTCATGCTCAGTATATGAATAGTAGGAGTGTTGCAGGAAGTAGCGATCGCTGCTTGGTTATCGGTCAGCGTGAGTGGTAAGAAATTGCATTGTGCATCACTCATTTTGTATATTCTATCATTATCATTATTATTTTCCCTTTTATGTTCTATTAAACTGTCTTTATCTCAACATACGAGTTTTTCTCACTCTTACCCTTCCGATTCTCTCCCCATCCCCCTGGGGGTGGGGGAAGGTGAGCGAGTGGCTGCGTGATATTTGGCTGCCTGCCAGGTTAAACCACGACAATCAGGTAGCTGGTGTTCCTCGTACGATCAGTGTCGCTCCCCACCTTAGCCATGCAAGAGTGCCTGGTACAGTCAAGAGTCGCTCAACCACCCAACTCGTTACACAATGGCTAAGGCCTAACAGGAGTTCCTGAGATCGTAGAGTGGCCCAGGGGAAGGGGGTAAATGCACCACGACAGCAGATCATCTCCAGAATGGAGATGGAAAACCAGTTTAATTTCCAAAACCAAACTGATGTCTTTTTATCTTTATGCTAGGTAAACACACAGGGCTGCTTAGCTGTTTCACCTTGCCATAGCATCTTCTGTTATGGTATCCATTAGAAGTTCACCCGTATTTGCCCAAATCTGCTCAGTAATAATCTCTGCTCAGAGCCTTCTGTGTATCACACAACACAGGCTGCAGGATGGGTGAGTCTCTCTTTCAAATGCAGGGCTTTGGGTAAACACCCATACACCTTCAGTATGTTGTGGGGTTTGGTGTTGTGGGGGTTTTTTTCATATTCGACCGTGGTCTGTCACAGTGGTCTGAGAAACGTCTCTTTGTATCTCCCCTTAAGAATATATCAGCTAGTCGTAGTTAATTTTTCCCCTGCTCTTTCCTTTTGAGATCAGAGTTCCAAAAAAAAAGATACCGGAGAAAATTAGGAAAAAAAAAAAAAAGCCCGATTTTCCATAATAAGCTGAACTGTTTTAGTTCTCATCATTCCAACAGCCTGGAAAACAGTGCCTGGATAAGGTCTTTGCTTTTTTTGCAACTGAATTTGCGCCGTAATACATTTCCTTGTCCTTGTTCTCAACTTACTCACGAGGTGGCACCAGAACTCAAATTTTTGTAAACACCATTCGGAAACTCCGGATGCCTTTTTCTAGCCTCTTGCAAATTTATCATTTATTTTGTCAAGGCAAAGCCAAAAGGACCAGAAGAGCACTCACAGTGAAAGAGAAATGGGGGAACCTGTCCAGCTGGTGCAGGAAATGGCTGATCAGAAAGTAATAATAAGATAAATGTGACAAATTTAGCATTTCCAGTGCATTTTAACAAACAGTGGTGAAAGATTTAGTGCTATTTGAAGATTTTCCAATACTTTCTAACTGATTAAAAAATCACCATCCCTTAAGAAAGCTTTTTCTTTCTTGCATCACTGAAGATGAAGGGTGATTCTTTCATTTGCAGGGTTGCTTTGAAGCTGTGTCCTCACAATACTTTCCTGCTTATAGGCTGCAAGTGTGCAATGACGAAAAAAATTCACATTTCAATCTTCTTGTTGCATTTTTTGTGACCCCTTGGTACCCTCCCGTCCCACCAACTTACATCAAAGAAAGGAAGCTTTCTCATGAATTTCACTATAGCCTTTTCTGTAACATGTTTACTGACACTTCCTTTCCCCTTGATTTCATCCCTCACCTCCCCTTCATAAGCTTTAAATGGCTGGATGGCCATTCCCCATTAAAAGTGGGTGGGCTACCATTCCTCAGAAGTCTTAGCTGAAAGCAAAAAACCCCACTCTACTGCAATTCTAATATACGTCTTTCCAAAAAAATCACATCTGACTGTCTTCAAAACGTGACGGGCTACTTTCCTTCTATCCCCTGTTCACACTTGATTAAAGGCTTCTTATTTTTGTAGGCTGTTATGAATGACTTTCTCCACCTCAGAAGAGGGATTATAAAATTCATACATTGTGTTTCACTAAAATAGTGGTGAAAATTCCAGCACACTGACTAGTATGCTTGAGCAAGCTTTCCTCCAGACAGTCTGAGTGAGTACTGAGCTGTTCTTTACAGTCTAACTTTGGTGTGGTGGACTTTTTGTTTGGTTTTGAGATAAGTTTAGAAAGACTAGAAAATACCTTTTTATTTTCCCCCTCTTATTTTGCTTGCAGTCGTGCTTAATTTCTAATATTGATAGGAAAACAGCTGCAGAAAATGTGCAAACATCCCTCCTTGGCAGAAATCTGTGGACTTATCCCATGCTCAAAGCTCAGCAAAGAGAGAAGCATGCTATTGAACGGAGTCCTTAGGGATTTGCATTTCAAACTCATTTGCAGTGATTTTATGTGACATTTTGTCCTTTGATAGACAGAAAGATAAGAGCAAACAAGATCCAAATGACCTTTGTTTACTTGTCTTCTGTGGTAACCCAGCTTCTTTTAACAATATTCTGACTAGAGTCACTTATACTTAGAGCTTCACTTACATTGCTCTGTTGACGCTCTTATTAATTTGCATAGAAAACACTGCCTTATTTGTGCTGGTCCATTTAGTCCTTTCTCTCTCCCCCCTTGATTGTGCAGCATAGCTTTTAGGACTGCCCTCTCTTAATGCCAGGAAACCACCTTGACACTTAGGTGTTGCTACAACAGAAAAACTTTTTTTTTTTTTTTTAGTTTAGAAATATCCTCCCCTTCCACTCAGACCATCCAGGAGCCTTCTGGCAGTGAAATGGATGGTGCAATCACTCTGTTCCACAAGTATTAACCTAAGCCCTATTTTTTGCAATACTTGAAAAAGTTTCAGGACTATAATAGTTGACTGCAAATTTCCCATGGAAACAGGGAGTCATATAAATACATCATAACATTGAAGACACTTGTGAAATGGCCATTTGAGCAGAACTTTTTTTTTTTTAAACCTTTGGGGTTTTAAATGCATGTGGAAGTACTACCTTCATGGTACAGAAATGTGTGCCTCTTAGACAGAAGTGAATGCCTAGGGGGATTTAGATGGCTTGCAGTGGTAGTAAACTTGTGACTCCTCATTGACACACCACTACACAGACCTCCACCAATCCTTCCCCTTCAAAACAAGCAGCATTTGCACTTGTAGAAATAGACACAAACAGAATACAATCAAAATGCAGCTACTCTTGCCTCTAGCAAGAATACACATAAAATTATAGTGAAATATCTTAAAATTGGGAGAGCTGTTTAGAAAGCAGCAATGTACAGTAATCATTTCCTTCTGTTGTACCATCCTGCAAAACGCATAATCAGGTAACAACTATTTTTCTATTAATAACACCTTTAACTTCATACCATCTCCTCCTTTACTCTAAATGAAAATTCTAGGTGCTCACTTGTTCACATTTTGAAGTTGAATAGTTAGGCTGGGCTCTCACAAAGAACACGCTGATGCTGAGCCCCTCTTGAACTCAGCCAAAAAGAAAGAGACCACTTCAAATAAATTTAAATTTTCAATCATTTCTTCAGCTTTAATTGGAATTAATTTTTAAAAACCTGCTATAGCTTTTTTTGATTGATTTTTTGCATCTTTGGGCTTCTCCGGTGAACATACTTCTTGAAAAACAACTCTTTCCTATGCTGATGAAATCAGATTCTTTCCCTTTGCATAGCTACAGCACCTCCCAGTTTCGCAATGATTGAAATGTTGAAACAAGAGCTTCATGATGAGGCCTAACAATCTACTGGCTACAAGTTAATTAGTTATGACCCATCCACTGAGTAGAGGTTTGCTCAGGTTATTTTGTACCACCAAGGGCCTGGCCAGCAACACAGGTAGTATCTCAAAATCCATTCATTGAAGTTTCTTCACTTTTAATAGGTTGTTACCCATGCCAAAGAGGTTAGCAAAGCTTATATGCTTTATATGCATATATATTTTTATATATATATTTATATGCATATAATGAAAAAACATACATGATTATGACCACAAGTTCAGAAGAAAACCATAGCTACAACTAACCATTCCCTTCTATGCATTTTCTTTAGTGAGAAAGTAAGCACAGGGGTTCTGGTAAAGAATCAAGATACCATTTTCATGACTTCCCTTCCAATCAACTTTTACTGTCACAATCAACCTTTCCAACTCATCATTAAATGGACTAAAGGATTTGGTAATTGCATTCTCCTGACATCTGCCTTTTAAAAAAATGCATCTTTTGCTAGTGCCACACTCAAAGCACAGAAGGTGCTTGGGTTTTGTTTTCTCTGAAGCTTGTCATTTGATCAAACAGATCCCTCAGCACATGATCTCTCTGCATATGTTTGCTCGTTTGTTTTTCTGTTTTAATTGTCAACTATCATGTATATGTCCCATAAATTTCTTTGGTTGGAATCTCTCTTCCACTTATCCTGTGAAGACAACAAGGATTACCAACAAAGTAAACCATGGTAGGGTGAAAACTATAGATCTTGGAAAATAATTGGGGTAGATCAAAACTTGGCCCTGTGGAAGGCACATGGGAATTTTCCCTCCAGCTCTAGCAATGCCAATGTTTCTTCTAGAATAAGACTTCTCTATTTCCAGAAACCTAGTTCTGTTATGCTAGATCATCCCAATATGAAGTGAAGAGGGCCTCCAATGTTTAACACAAATTAGCCAAGATGACCTTTGATTTCCCAATTGTTTAGCATGCCGTTGTTCAAATGAGTAATTGGAGGCTACCATAGCAAAGGCTAGCAGCGTTTGCATGTAACAAAGAACCAACACATGCTTAATTCCACCAGTGCACCTGAGGGCTATAATAACTCATTTGTACAGCATCTGGCACAATTGGGACAATAATGCCAAGCATGAACTCTGTCCAAAATAGAGGCAGTGGTAGTAGTTTTTTCACTTTGGAGATAATATAAAAAGTTTACACAACTCATCAGGAAAAAGATAAAAGTCCTACATGGGCTATGAAGAGTTTTTTAATTTTTTTTTTTTCTTTTTGTTTCCCTAAGTACAAAACATAACAGGTTTATTTACTCTGGAATTTAAATGTAAAAGAACAAGACAGAGATAGCATTAGCTTTTTTATATTGTTAATTTTTTTTAATAAGTTATCTTTAGGGTTTTTTCTTACATCTGGCTTACATAAATCCTAGTTGAAGTGAAATGGAAAGGTATAGACTCAGCTATACTGTATGATATTGCTACATTCTTTTTTGATTATTTAAGTTATTTACTAATTTTTCTCTCATGCGTTGTATGCAGACAAATTGAAATTTAAAGCAGAAGAGCAACAAAGGACATACAAAGTTCCACATGGGTTAATTTTATTTTTAAAAGTTTATTTGCTTTGCATAGATAAAAACTTTACCTTTTTCGTGATTAATCAAGCAAATAGAAACTTGGGGACATTCTTTGACTTTGGATAAATAATGGCAACAAGAGATATTAATGCCATTCAGAATAAAGATACTGAAAAAATACATTCCAGGTTACAGGTTTTTGACATAACACATATGGACTAAGTACCATTCCAGAGAAACCTCACTGTATAAAGCCTGTATTTTATATAGACAGCTAAGGCAAATATAAAGACCTTCAGCAACAGGGCTTCAGTGCATTGCAGGAACATGAAACTTAGTTATCACTTCCACATAAAGCCACCAGGATGTTTTCATAATCCCCTTTGAGTTCATCCTGTCAATTTAAGTACAAAAAACGACAATTGTTAGGATAATAGTCTCAAGTGAAATAAATTTCAGTAAGCATTCATTATACATGTACCAAACATCAATCCTTCACCTAAATAAATTAATCACTTGATAACACATGTGTGTTAGCCACAGACTGAGCTTGAACTGAGTACCCTCACTGAAGTTATTTGTATGACCTAGAAATAAACACATGCATTTCCAGAGTGGAGCAGAGGTGGACAAAGCCAATAAAAACCCTGGGAGGTCTCATGGCATAAATAAAGAAGAGAAGCACAGAAGATTTCTATCCACCCAGGAGCTTAAACTTTTCATCTCTAGATAAAGTGAAAATGCCTTCCTTGGCCAGTGATGTCCAATGTTCATTAATATTAAAACACTATACACATTGTATCCAGGATTATCTCAAACACAGGCTAATAGTGCAAGGTACTCGATTCACCATAGGATCGCTTATTCAGCTTGGAAAAAATGGATAATATGCATTAAGTATGCAGTAGTTAGTTTTCTCAAATTTGAATCTACTTTGCAGAGACATATGAATTGTTTAGCGTAGCCAAGCTACACCTCAAGGCACTTGGATGCAATCATCACTTTAGAACACAATTAGGTGCTGTAATTACATACCAAATTACAGATCACACACACTCGTGATGGAAGAAAAAAAGTGATCTTTGGCACCTAACTGAAAAAGTAGCAGACACCAATAAAAATCAAAAAGGCATTTTGATACATGTAGGAAGTATGTTTCTACTCCAGTCAAGACTTTTTTTTGTAGAGTTGTCTACCAGCCTCCACAAAGCTGCTTTGCAAGTTTAGCTTTCTTCAGGTCCCTCACTGGTTTAAATTTTCTGGAAAATACATTGGGCAGTTGTCTCCTTTAGGAAGATATTTTTCTTAAGTCTGGAAAGCAGGCCAAATAAATGTCAAGTTAACAAGGAATTTGCAGGAGTACCTCAAATGTTAAAAACCAATAGCCAGTGTTTTTTTGGCCAGAGAGCCAAATATCTCCCATAGAGCTGTCAGTGGAATCATCTCCACTCTCCTGCCAATGTACCTTATGTCTGCCCAGCACAGGAACTTGGGGATACTGTAGTCTCCATTCAACTCTTGGCTTCTACTGTAAGATGATATCCTGAGACATGTAGCACTGCTAACAAATTGCTATAGCTTTCGTGTCAAAAGCATTGCCCCAGAAAATGAATTAGTTCTACCAGCATGTGGATCATTGGGAACATGAGTTACTCAGCTACAATGAGCTACTCAGGATGAACTGGTGACTGAGGAGCAGAAGAATTAACAAACCTTTACTGAACTTCCAAAATAATTCAGCTGTTTTGCATTTCATACATCACCTGAAGGAAAACCTACCATAATGGCTTGGCGGAGAGAGATGCCATACAGCCTCTTGTAATAGCCTTTGATCTCATTCATATCCACTTCATGGCGCGAAACCATGATTCTGATGAGCTCTTTGTGCTGTGTCCCAAAGCCCTGTTAAAAGAAAAAAGAAAAAAAAAAAAAAGAAAAAAAAAGAAGAGGCTAGTTATGGCATTGAAATAACTTAAATCAAGGTTCTCTGTGTTAATCCATCGGACTTCTTTGTGGGTGTACAGAGCCCACATCCTATTCCTTTAACAACTCTCATGAGGGGGTCCTCTCATATATCCCTTCTGTTCCCTATGAGCACAATTCACTTCTGACAGGCTACCTCCACCCCTGGATTTCCTTTTTACGCATTTCTTTCAGCTGTTTCCTAAAAAGAAGCATGTCGTTCACTGTGCTTGCTAGACACCAGAGACAACCTAGACTTCACTGCCTTTTTTTTTTTTTTAAAAAGTGCAATAAGCTGTATTTTCATAACAATTCACTCAATTTTTCACACACTGCTTCTAACCAAGTCACGGGAGTTATGAAAAACCTGCATACCAGACTGTTTCGGGATCTCTAGCTGCCTCACTCAACTCAGGTTCCAAATTTGCCAGAAGGACCATGGATGTCTTGTCAAAGATTCTACAAGGTTCTTGCTTTTCTATTTACTTTTCACTAATATTTCTGTGGTTTCCTGAATAAGAAAAGTTCCAGTTAGCTTTCTGTCACTGTCTAGAGTAAAAGATATATGTGTGGATGGACAGATGCCTTCCTGAACACACTATAGCAAACAGACAGCTCCTATGGAAAGACACTCAGAGGTTTCAAAGGAAAGAACAGAAGGAGAGAGAGAAATACACTGAATTTCCTTCTGTAGTCCTTTTTTATCACACAAAGGGCTTAGAGAGCTCTAGCTAGCTTGATATTTTTCAGCTTACAAAGCACCCCATGTTTAGGAAGAGAAGTTCTTTCTTTAGGTTACCTTCATTGCCAAGTGGAGTTTTTCAGCAAAGAAAGCTGGCTTGCTTGTGGCACACTTCGCTGTAATGAAACAATGAGATAAGGTCACATCTGTTATACATGTAACACGTAACAAAAGGCAAAAGTTTGGAAAGAAAACACTTTAAAAGCAGTCTCAGTGTTCCTACCAGCATATCCTACTTATCTACTTCTTTGGTACCTGTCTTCAAAATATGGGAGAAGTAACAGTTCCTTTCCTCTGTCTATTCACAAAGCAATTCAGTCAGGGGAGAATAGTTACAAGACTGCGCTCCCTAGTTTGTTGCCACAAAATTAAGAAAGATGTTGCTGTTTCCAAGAAGAAAAATGTGAAAGCATTTGTGTCTTCTACAGCAGAGCTGGAGGTTATAATCTGATATTTTATAAACCAAGTTATACTAAGTACTTGCCCTCCACTTCTGATATTAAGAGGGATCTGATGGAATCCCTTTTATCCAAAATATGCTCGACTGTGATACAAAAGCTGAGAACAAGATGGGTGTCTGGCTTTTGATTCCATCTGATAAGAGTCCACCGGTAAGAGTGATTTAAGCGAGTCAATGCCTCACCTTATTGTTCATGAGGAACAGTAATGTTAAGGCTCTTAATATAGACCTTTATCACAAACCTTATAAGAGTATTTTATTGAGCAAAACCGCAGAAGGAAATTTGTTATATTTTTAATAATCATATATTATAAGTGTCTTTGAAAAACAAAATTTAGAGAAAAATGTTTGGTTTTGGTTTTTTTTGAAGACAGGTTCAAAACTATTGGATTTTTGATAGATATTGTGCCTGTTCTGACAGCTCTTTTTGGCATATTGACCTTCTGTAAAGATCTTCCTATGTTGATTACACATCTGTTCTCCTTAAAAGACCTTTCTACATATCAGGAGAGGTATTTATACTCATTCATCAACTTTAACTGACTTTAAATAATTCAATTAAATCACTATGTTCGGACTAGATTTTCCAAAGTATTATTTAGCAAGTTCCTCAGTGAAGCAGGGTAAGCCCAGGAGGGCTTCCTACCAGAGCAAGTATAAGAGAAGTAAAAAGTAGGTTTTCATATGGTCAATATATATACTAGGTTACAATCTGCAGAACCACTTACCAAGAACAGTCAGGCAGTTCTCAATATCACCTTTCAGCTCCAAATCCAGTACCTTGTTCATGTCATGCTTGCTGTATTTGGTGTACTTCTGAAAGACTACATAAGGGAAGAAAACTCAGTGAATAGTGATGAAAACACAATATTCTCCCTGCATTGCCTCTGCTGTATTCTGCCCTCACTGCTGCAGCCGTGCACACAGATGACTGATTGTAAGCCATCTTTCTCATTTTCTTCAGCCTGCACAGTGTAAAGAGCAGTGTTACTGCATGGACTGGTGCAGTCAGCATAAGGAATGGGACTTTGTTAGGATGGTAGCGTTCGTGTTCCCACTGGTATGGATAGAGGTGGTCCAATGACTCCACTGGAGCCTGTGACATTAGGTGACATCCCTCCACCCAGAGCAAACTAGCTGAGGAGCAAGACCATGTTGGGGAGCATTCAGAACCCCTGCCACACTGATCCCTTGGCCGTGTGATCACTAGCCATGTGAGACTTTATGGTAACAGTTCTGTTAACAACCTAAATGGTATTGCTCATCACTAGTATGGAAAGAACAGCCAAGCTGCCAACTGCACCCTTAGTCAGCAAGCATGTGTCCAATTACAAAGACCTTTGTAACAGTCAAAAGACCTTTGTAACAGTCAGAGTCACATCTTGATAATCTGTATCTTCTCTGAGTTCATGAGCAGGCCATGTACAAAATGCAGTTCCTGTGAAGCACAAAGTTTCATCCAACGTACCCCTTCGGAGATGTGGGTAGCTTCTTGCAGTAAGAACAGTCACAAACACATTAACATCTGTTCCTTTCCTTTTTTCTCCCGCTTCATACAAGGCCTGTCATAAAGAAAAGGAAGTCGTAAAGTTAACATCAGTCTAGTAAAACCCAGACAGAAATACTGTACTTCTGAGGCTACCAGCCAAAGATAGGCCATTGCTCGTCAGTAATGAACTCTAGCCCTTGACACAATCCATAACGAAACTCTACACAACCTCAAAATAATTGTAGCTCTATCAAGTAATACTTCATACTTCACTTATGTCATAATAATACCTAAAGAAAACTATGCAGCTACAAAACATATTTTCAGACATTTTACGATCACCATGTAGCTCTCCTGAGTATATTACATTCTTGAATGAAGATATTTTTCATATATCATTATATGCTTACAGTCTGCATGGGAGTTTAGGACTGGCAAGCTTTCTTCAGACAAAATTATCTCTGATATTAACTGGACAAATGTGAAGGAGCAGCCAACGCACCAAGCACTCCTTGTCTTTCCAGGAGTGACTTTAATGGAAAGTAAGAAACCAAATCAGTTTCCTTCATTTTCCTCACCTCCTTAAACCTCTCTAGAAGTAATAATTAAAGACCTCAACACAGCAGCAAAGAAGATTTAACAACACTCTCTCTGCATCAAGAGAAATAGTATTGAACTTTGAGCTTAGACAGAGTATTAGTTTACTGACCTTTCATATCTAGGGCTGATGACAAAACTAAACTCCTTATGTAGCAGGAATAAAAGCAGTATTGCTCAATGGCTTTTTCTTGGCTGAATTTTTGAAAAATCAATTTAAAGTCAATCTACATTTAAATTGTAACAGTGATGTAAGGTTTTATAGGTGAAAACTCAGGAAAGACTGCTAAGGTTTACCAATATTTTAACAAAAATAGTCACACTAATGGTGGAAGAAATAAGGGAAAGATCAGTTGCCTATTTTAGAATTATTCAGAAAATGACTGTGAGGTTTTCAATAATCTTGAAAGGTTCATCACTGTAAAGCAATAGCTATAGCTAACATACCGCAGAGTTCACACTCGTCAAGGTATGGTAGCTGGTTCTGCACATACTTGAGCACACCCTTGTCCCTCAATTCAAGAACTGTGTTATAAACAGAAGGAAGATTGTGTCTAATTTCTCCAACTGTTGACCTCTACTTCAAATGGTCTGCACGCTTTACATGAACTAGAAGAGGTCTTGCAGAAATGTTTCTGAAGCTAGATATTAGGGTGAAGATTTAATTTCCTTCAGATAGCGAAGCTAACATGAATTTCGTAAAATAGTATCCCCTCAGAAAAGATTGCTGTATAACATATAAATCTCTGTTAAATCTGCAATGCACAAGATTCAAATAGAACATTCACAGCCAGAGTTTGTAATCTCAGGTAAGTCAGACGAAGAAGCTCTGCAGAGTGCTAAGTATGATCTTACCCTGGCATCATTGTCAGCAAGCTCATCATTCACATGAGAATCTTCACATCGGTCAGCCTACATAAATAAATAAATAAAGTTTCACTGGTACTCACAATGATTCAGTTCACAAAAATTCAGCATTTTAGAGTTCTGCCCTACCATTCTCATACATAACTTAATACATAATTGCAGATAGTTACAGTTATGTCAATCATTCTGTGAATAAGGCTGTTGTATTTGTTAATCAATCAGAGCTCACATTTCTAAGGCCATTAGCAACTTATTTCTGAAGTCCTACATTAAAATCCACAGGAAGTATTGTTTCTTAATGTGAAGTTATAGGCTTGGAAGCTGTGATTTGGTCCCTGAAAACCATTGAATAGACTCCTTCCAAGTTGGTTTAAAACCAAAAAATGAAAAGCAAAACGATGCACATGGACGTATCAAAAAATAATCCTGCGTGCATATACAAGCTTCATATACATGTACTCAACAATTATGGAATCATGCATTTTAAAAGGGTCTTTTTATTGGGCAGCTCCAGTGTTTAAACTCATCTGCTTTTGAACATAAATTCACAAAACACTTTGTCCACTTGTTAGCTCCTGCCCCTGTCCCGTTATCTAACTACTAGAAATGTAACTTAATAGCAAGCCAAAAGGTTTATTTCCCCAATTGTAAGCATTTTTTCTTTTTGTATTTCTAGTCAATTGACATGACATTATTCCTGTTGTTTTTTCAAGTGCTTACAGACAGTTACAAAAAAAAAGTCTTAAAAGCACAACTGATAAACAATAATAAACATCACTGTTTTTTAAAATGCATTTGAGATAAAATCTCATTATAGCTTGTTTAAGAACAGTTTCATATGGTCTAAGATACGTAAATAAAAAATAACGCAAGGAAATAAATATTACCTAAATAATCCTTATTTATTGTTTGTCTTTCTCTAAAATAGTGTTCACAACATTAATTTTTTATTACGGGTAATGTCACTTAAAATGCTTAAGCACAGCATACCTTGGCTAGAGCAACCAAAGCCTTCTGAAAGTCTCCAGATGTGTCAGAGATAATGTCTTGTGTCAGATCTCTCTTCAGCACTGAAATCGAAAGAAAAAGGATTTGTAGCTTGTTTTAAAGTTATCAAGTAGGTTGACTAGGTGATTTTTAAAGGTCCCTTCCAACACAAACCATTCTATGATTCTATGTTTTTTTCAGCTTTTTCTTAATTTCCCACTTAAATATGCCCACTAGAAATGCATTTTTTTACTTTCTCTCATTTAGCTTCGAGAGAAGGAGTTTATTTGTAACATGCCTTCTAATCCCTGAGACGTGCTGTGAAATTGGAGGCTAAAGCCAAAATCTGCTGAAAAAGTCCTTCTCTAAGGTCTTGTAAGTGGCATTGTCTTGGGCTCTTGCTTGTGAAGTACAAAAAAAAGCTTGAAACATTTTCTGAGCCATTTGTCTCTCACTCTTATTTCTCATTGTTCTTATCAACACTGAACTCAATCACAACAATCAAAACTCTTCCAAAAAATCAAACTATTAATTTGGGCTTCTAACTGAGACTATTTGAATGGAAATCTCTTGGAAAAGTTAGCCCATAATCTCAGAACACATGATTTAATTGGACAACACTGATTGACTACAGTAAACTCTACATATATGAGATACCACATTACATTTTAGTTATCTCTTCAAAGATTGTCCCCCTTTAGTTCACTGGTTGCTCCTACTGCTAATGTCATCTAACTAACAGCAGCTACTGTTACTAACTCAGTAAGCTTTTTTCTCAAGCCTAGTCAGATCTTAAGAGGTCAGCCAAGGCTTAGTTACAAAAGAAGTAAAGCAGCTGGGTTTTGCTTGAGTCCTAGAAAGCACCTAAATGCACAGCTCATTCCATGAGACATCTGCAGTTCTGGCAGTGATGATGTGCCTTTTCCTTCTGTATTGGGATCTACGTAAGTCAGAAAAAGTCAGTATGACCTCCCTCCCCTGCAAACTCTTTCAACCTTATGTGAAGCTTCACTTGCCTCCTACAACGTC
This sequence comes from Fulmarus glacialis, assembly GCF_000690835.1. NCBI lineage: Eukaryota > Metazoa > Chordata > Aves > Procellariiformes > Procellariidae > Fulmarus > Fulmarus glacialis. The sequence goes on from NW_009214969.1 coordinate 13,748, forward strand.
ATCTCAGCTTCTCATATTGAGAAGTGGGGCTGTGACTGTAATGTGTCTGCTATAGAGTTATACCATCAATACTTCTCTCTTGCTCTGAATTACCTTCTTTGTAGTATCTGCTGGCTTCTCTGATCTCTCTGTTGTTTCTTGAGGCCAGAATCTCGATTAAGGTATCTTCATCGGTTCCAAGCCCCTGATAAAAATGGTTGAAATTTTAGAAATGTTATTTGATAAAACAAACTTAAAACTTAGAAGACAAGAAATAAGATGACAATCATGGACTTGGCTTTGAAGGCCCCATGTGGAACAAGAAAGAAAAATGAAGAACATTGTGCTTCCATACAATATTGTTATTTCATCTCTTTTGGAATTATTTTTTTATCGCATCTAACACCACTGGTACCCAAAAAAAGCACTAAAGGGACCAAGCAGTGCACATAAAAGATAGGAATGTAAAATTTATGAAGAAAAATACCCCCTTCCCTTTTTGTTTTCCCTTATGTAAACATGTTTGTAAACACTATGGCTTTCTACCACTACCTCAACAACCAGTTTTCAGAAGGCAGAAAGAGTTCATTCTCACAAAAGAATACCATTTGCAGCCAATCTCTTCCAACCCTGAAGTTTAGCAGAGATTGCTGGGTCTTGTTCTCAGAACCTGGATTACCATATATATTTATTTTACAAAATGGGGTTAAAATGAAGACAATACACAAGCATCGAAATCCAAGTCCAGTGTCACTTACAGGCCTTGGTAATTATTTATGCTCTTTAGGAAAGTTTTTCTCAGAAGCCTTTGCCTTACCTTCATAGAGGCTCTTAATTCTTCAGCGTCAAACTGAGCTGGAGTTTTGAGCAGAGCCACAACAACATCTTCCAGATGGCTTTTCAGAACTTTTTTCAAGGCTTCTTCCAGACTCTGTAACAGGAAGAATAAGAAACACACTAAGCTAGTGAATGGTAAAAAGCTGCTGTTCAGCTATAGTCCAAAAACTGTCAGATCTCTCATGAATCTTAGTCTACATCATTCCTTTAGCTACTAGAAAGAATTATGAAGCCCTATTCACCTAAAGGTGAAATTTTTAATTTGTCACCTTTATGTTAATCAAAGTGTCAGGGTTTTTCAGTAACTATTCAGGTGTGCTTTCACACATTGCAGTTCAGCCATATTCACCCATTTACAGCATCAGAAGAAGATTCAAAATAGGCTGCTTGTTTTTTAAGAGAAGGTAATTGCTGATATGATTATGACTGTGTTGCTTATCTGGATAACATTTTAATTCATCCATTTATTGCATAAAGAATACAGAATTTGCAGTGCAAACTCTGTGGACATACTGTAATATCGCCCTACACAAAACTGCAAGTCCTGAAGTTGAGACTTGTGCTATATTCTAATTTGACCTAGATTTAAGTTAAAAAAAAAAAAAATCTGATTTATTCTGCCTCCTGTCTGGAAATGCTCAGTACGCTATTTTGTTACATTAAAACTGTTCTTCACCAAGTATGTGTCAAGGCTGTGGCTGTAAGAGTGAGAAGGTCAACCTGCTTTGTCAGGTTACCTAAGCCAACAAGATTATTTCAGAAGCAAGCACTATGTCCACATTAGTTCTGCTCTGCTTTTGATGGTATGTCAGGAACCAGGGTATCTAATAATCTAACAGCATTAGTCTCCCTGTGTCTTTGAAGTTAGATTTTAATTTAGGTTCTTAAAAAATATAATTGCAAGGCTGAAGCTTCCTCTGAGGGGGGAGAGAGCTGTGAAAACCACAAGTGAGGTGTCCTGAACAGAAACAGAAAATCTAGGCTAAAATGAGACTTATATTCTAAGTTGGCCCTTAAAAGTTATACTTAGAGTTACAAAGCGAAAAACACAAAGGAATCACTTTCCAAGGAGCAAACTCTCAGTAACTCTAGTATGTCAACTGTGCAACTGTAATTTCAATTTAGAGTTACAGGTTCAGCTGGAGAAAATTTATTACAGGGAAAAGTAAGAGCAATTAAAACCTTTTCCAGAAACATGCAGTAATTTCAAAGCTTCTCAGCTCCAGGGACTAGCAGTTTTACTACTCAGAGGTCGGAGAACACCACCCCCTGTACACCCACTCACATACCAGTGTTGGTATACTTGTGGAACAGCGTTATGGTTCTACAACTTTCCTATCCTATTTAGTATTCTACCTGGACTTAAATATTCAGAGAGGTGCCTCCACATCCCCTTCTCCATCTCTCCCTTTATCTCAGTAGACTGTCTCCCAGGTGGCAGTGAAATCTCTGCATTCCCAGCAATTTAGTGATTTAAAGGCTCTCTAGGGCATTCAAAAAACTTGAAAGTCAGAACTTCAAAATTTTTCTTTTTATTTCAAAATAGTGGCTGCCGTATTCAAAGGCTCAGTACTGGCAATATAGTTGCAGGGTATTATCATTCTGTCATGGTTTTCACAAACTACAAAAGGAAGACGACTGTAACTTTTTGTTCTATGAAGCTAAAGCTGTATGTACCATCTAAGCCAGGAGAGACATTGATATTCTGGGTGTAAATTTAAGCTTGGCTTGAATATACTTTACCTTTCCTTTAGCCTGCTGATAGGCAGCTTTGATCTGCTGACGCTGAGCATTTGTTCTTTTAGTCAAGATGTCAATGATGGTGGCTTCATCCACACCTATGAGACACCAAACAACGATGTGTCTAATATATTGGAAATATTATAGCAGTCTGTAGTGCATCATTTAGCCAAATCATTATTTTTACATTTTATTATTTCCTTTACATCATATTTTGGTTTCTTGACACACTGAAGTTTAACCAAAGGAAAAATTGTAATCATCTGCTGACTTACAATTAACGATGTAGTGAAGAAACCCAATAAATAGATTCCCATAGAACACAGAAACCTGTGTTTCTACAATTTCATACAGAAAGTCTTAAAGTGTTCTGAGTGCAGAACTTACACTGCAGAATAACTAAAAAGAAAAAAAAAAATTAGACGGCATACTTATTTAATCTCAGTAAGTCAAATTGAAAAAGATTTCAAAGTACAGGCAAAGTGCCAAATGTGAATTTCATTGAAAGAGAGAAGTGCAATAGAAGCATACACTACATTATCAGCATATTCACTGCCTCTTGAAAGGATTTTATGGAAATCAAATCAAAAAGTATTAGTATGGTAGGTTATAATATTTTTTCATTCTCTAGAAATTAAATTTTTACAACCTTTCCTTCAACATATTCAAGAACTTTAATGTAGTATTAAGGTCTGAAATTGTAATACAACACCAGGATATCAAAGAGTTGAGATTCTTTACCACGTGGCATACTTTAATGTATTGTCAAGTTTTTAAAGCAGAGGCACCTCTCCTGCTTGCCATTGCCTCTCACTCTGATATTTTATTCAGTGCTATTCTCAAAATTTCCTAAGGAAAAGTCCTAATGTAGCAGGTTAAATATTTACTCCTCTTACCCTTTACAGTAATAGCTTTGTCTAAAGCAACAACATCAGCTGATGGATCGAAGTTAGGGTATGACTTTACTCCAGGGCCACCTTTGGAACTTTTCTGCAGAAGGGTAAAAAACAAAAACAAACAAACAAACAAACAAACCAACCCCAATTCATTCCAAAGAATATTTTTGCGAAGAAGCAGTTGTAGATGGCTAAATAAACCATGTATTTGGGATTGTCTATTGCCTATTATAGGACTATCAAGGAACATACACAGCTTTGTAACTATAGAGAACTAAACAGACTCAGTAACGGATATGCATTGGATCTATTCCTTTCACACCTCTTATATTAAACAGAAAGTACGTCATCCATTGTTTTAGGCACCTGAAGACCTATTTCTCAGAGTAAGTTGGATTTCGCAGGAAAATACTTCTCAGCTGTCACACAGGCAGTTATGTCCAAATTTTAAAAACCTAAAACCGCAATTAAATCCTACAGGCACTGCCAATAAAGTGCTGCTAATTTCCTTACTCATCTTATGCAAATTGACTGTGCATCACATTAAGTGACTTCTCAGCTGACTCATATCTAAGGCTACAAGCACTTCTTGCATGCAAGATCTTGGAGAAGAGTTCAAGTCTAATCCTACAAGGAAGTGGAGAACTGTTACCCAACTTCTTTGCAACTTGAGACATAAGCCACACTTTCTTCACAGGCATTATCTACTGGCTGCCTTTGATGAATCCACTCCTAGACGGGCACTCCCCAGTTTATGCCTAAAGTGCTCTGGGAATGACTAGGGATGATGAATTCCACTACGTGACAGATTACATGGCTTGCCCTAAGTCAGCAACATGACAAATCGAGTTACTGGTAGGGCCTATACCCCTACAGCACCACCTGACCGATGCCACACTCATTACCATCTTTTACAGAAGCTATAATGCCCCAAGATTCCTGGATGAAATATTTATATAAAATTCCCCTTGTTACGATATATGATGAGATTTTTTATTGAAAAAAGCCCAGTAGTTTAGCTAAACTTTTTCAGAATCACCTATACTCTTTGTCCTGTTTCAACAATTCACTATTTTAATTTTTTTTTAATCCTTCGCTGCTAAAGTTAAATAGCACAAGACAAATGGCAAGGTCTTATGGATACATGTTTTACATACACCATTCTGTATTGAATTTTGTACGCGTCTAATGTCTGATAATTAAATATTCAACTCCCTCTACTAGGAATTGCATGAGAGCAGAGGGACTGCATACTCAAAGCAGTGTCTTGCATACTTTTGAAAAAAACACTGTGACTTTTGTGATAGCCAACAGAGGAACAGGACTGGTTTGCTGCCTGTTTCCCAGGCATGCCAGGTTAGTCTTTGTATACTGGTTTCCATGACAAACTTATCTACTAGCAATAAAAAACTGTCTGTAACCAACATAACCAGAATGACTCAGGACCCTGGGAGTGCAACGGGGATGGGATGGTGGAGCCAAAGGTTTATGCACAAAATGTTGTGGAGTCAAAATTACAAAATCCACAGAAATTTAGAGCAAAAAACTTTATTTACTGAAATTTCCCCTCTATGTTCATTTTTTTTCAAGATGAAAGTTCTTTGAGGATCTCCTGTGACTTCACAGTGTGCCACTTTACCTTCACTGACAGTTATTTCAGTATCTTAATCAACTTCATTATCACAAAGACTCCCCACATCATCCTAGTGCAATAACTCTTGACTTACCACCACCATAAGCCTCCCTTCTAAACAGTATCAATACTGATCATCTGAGATGTTTTGTTACATACTGCGACCCTTTCCACCTTAAGCACTGCATATGATATGAAAACTAGGACATATACTAGTAACTTTAGTTCCTCCTTTACATTCCTGGGCTCCAACTCATGGTTTCCTGTACATCAGCCTAAGAGTCCCTGTTTTTCTCATGTACATCATCCGAACATGTTCTTACACATTCACACGCTTGTGCATCAGATTACTGCTTTAAAGAGGATGATTTGAGTGAATCAGTGATTGGCCAATGGGAATTACAATTTCATTACAGTAACTAGTTCTGCCTAGGAATTGATAACTAGACTGATAAGTGCAAATAAGAACAATTTTTCATCTGATAGCAGGCTTACTAGGTTATTAGATTACATTAGATTATATGCTGCAATAAAACTGGGTCCAGTTCTAATCCAGTTCTAATGGAGTTTTGCCATTGATTTTTCTCCCTTTGAGTATATGAAAGATGTTTGGTGGCCTATGCCTTTAAATCAGTTCTCAAAGCACTTGAAAATAAGCATGACGCTTTCAAAAGGTGATAATACTTACAATACATTCCT
>NW_009214969.1:19562-31859 GCF_000690835.1 Fulmarus glacialis
ATTTTCCATGAACCATGCCTGTTTGAGAAATTCTGATACCATAGCCATGTTGACAGAGTTTCTGGGAAGAGATGCATCAAATTACAAACCATTTTTCATCAAGTTACAAACAATTTTTCATCAAGTTACAAACCATTTTCCATCACTTTCAGCACCAGTGCAACTCAAGGTTTCCCACTTTCAAAATCCTTTCTCTTGAACTATGATATGGAGGGGTTAGTTTCCCAAGCAGTAATTGGCCTGTGCTATTGGAAGCAGGTACTTTTGTTTACATTTGGCAGGTGACGCAATGCTCCAAAATTGCTTGCTTACCCCTACACCTTTAGCTACATGCAGAAGTTTTAGATTAGAAATAGAACAGCAAACTAGTTGGACTATTTGCTTATTTACTATGGCAATACCCAAGCAGTAGCACTGACTTACAAAGGGAAGTTACCAGAAACAAATGGAAGTCTGTCTTTCCCCATTAGTTAAGATATCAGCGATGCCCATTTAACTTACTGAATATTTGATTCTGTTCAAATTCAGTGGTAGGCAAGTAGTTTTGTCTGATGATTTACTGAGGTTGGAGCTCTTGTGTATTACGTTAAGACAAAAGACAGTCCCTTGTTAAATATATTCTCATGTAATTTCTTCAACTAGCCCCTTCCTGAGGAACACGACCAAATCGGACAGTTTCACCTACACTGTTCCCTATTTCTTACATATTTCCTCCAATTTCAACAAAATAGTAGAGCATTAGCATTTAAGAAGGGAAAAATAAAGTAATTTTTGCTTTTTACCATTTAAAATGAAAATCAGCCCATGACATCTTTTCCATAAGATACCATGCAGCATGAGAAAAAAGACCAATGGTGATGTGATTTGACATTGAGCACCCTAAAATAATGAAAAGGTTGCTTCATAACAATTTTGGTGTGACGAATATTCTATTTGCTAATAGAAACGGTGAGGGAACAAAGAGCAGAAATTCCTCAAAGTATTTTTGGTCTGCTCAAAATAGATTTTTTTTTTTTCTCAAAACACACTTCCACAGCAAACTCTAGGGAAGGCTTCGTTTTAAAGCATACATATACACAATAAAGATAACTTTGCTGGGTAAACTGCAGTGTCTTTGAATCTAGTGTGAAGATACAAGATGCTATTTGCGGTCTCCATATAATGTAGATCATACACACGAGTATAAAAAATGACGTTGCTTATGCTGCAAACATACTTGCCTTACCTATGCCCTGTGTCCCACAGGAACAAAAAGCAGTCATTTAAAGCACACACCCAGGACCAAGCAGTGTAGCTGCAGACCAGCTGCTTCTTTCCCGCATAGCAAAACTGTAAAACTTACTTCCACGTTCAGCTGCCAACAAAGCCGCAGCTACCACCCACCGCCGTCCCCTCCCGCCCAGCTCCACCCTCTTCCCTCCCCGCTGCAAGGCAGGAGCCACCCACACTCACTCAGAAAACTCTTCCTTTTCTGCCCGCCCCTCAGCCCGGGGGGCACAAAGTTCAGCTCTGCCTGTGCTGCTAGAAAAACTGAAACGGACTCGCAATCGGTATTTATATGTTACTTAGAGAAGGTCTCATCTGGGTAAATGATGGTCAGAATATTGTGTAAGTTGTAAGGATCAACTTTTATGCATGTGTTGTTTATTGAGGATCAGAAAAGTATACTTATGTTGCTATTAAAAACAGTATTTTATCAGGCTGTTATCGTGACTCCTGTACCCTTCTTGTATTGACAGAAGTGTATGAGGCCAGATGAAGTGCTATAGTATCTAAAGTTCTACTGCATTTTATAACAGCACAAATAAAGGCCATATGCAGCAGGATGAAAACGTTTTAATGTCTTCATACTAGGTGCACTGGGTCACCAGCAGTAACATGTACAGACATGTTTGTCGACTAATAGATTCACAGAGTGTATAATCGTTTAAAACTAAGAAACAAGATTCAGTCTCACAGCACCAGATCTAAGAAGAGGTGGGACCAAAACTGCATTTTGGTTGATAGAGTAACACTTCTCAGGAATAAAGCTGATAAAGCTGGCTCCAAGGAGAGCTACTAACATCTCCATTTCTTCTGCATGTCCCCACCCCCACCCGTTACACCCGGCTCTAGAGGTTTTGCTGCTCTTGGGGATGATTAGAGCAGAAGGCTGCTAGCCTACACTAAATTGGGTTTACTAAGCTTCTAAACCTTTATGTTTATCCTAATTTAAATTAGAGATACAGTGATAGAATTCTCTGCCTTAAAAACTAAGGGAGCTTTTTTCCTCCTTTTTAAATGAAGACACTTTGACTTGCAGATCCATTTCCATCTAGTACACAAATAACGTAGTTTTAATAGAAGTCAAAGTAGGCAATGGCTCTTGAGAGGGGCTAAAGACCTTACTCTGCTTGAATTGGCTCAGAAAGCTAAAAAACTACCTTACATATAAAACTGTTTGCCTGCTTTATAGGAAACTGTGGCTAATAAGAAAAAAGAAGACTGGGATTTAGGAAGACAGCCAGCCCCCTGAGAGAGCAGAGGTCTTTCCCAATGCTTTTACTCACGCCACTCTAAAGTGCAAACAGCTCATGTAAACAATACCTAGATCCAGGAGGGATAAATTCAGTCAAAATATTATTTTAATTTAGTATGAAAAGGACTAGAAGAACTGGTGGCTTCCTGCCATATATTTTCCTTTACTTTCAAGCTCAGGACAAAGTCTGTGAACAGGGAGATGAAAAAATATATGTACCTACAGAAGGTACCGTAGAAAAGTGTGACACTTCTTTCTGGTTACTTCATACCAAATACCTATTCAAGAATTATTCTGTTTAATAAAATATTGCCCAGGATATGTGTCCCACATTCCCAAACTGGAATGTTTAGACGTCCCATTTAAAAGGAAAGAGGATCAAGAACTTAAAATTTCTCAGTTTGAAAAATATTGTGATTTTTGAGTTTTTTATCATTCCCGGTTGGAATGATCAACATTGCAACTGGAATGAAACATCAACAGACATCTAGACTGAAAGCTCTAACTGTTGCTTCACAAGAATTACTGCAATGTTGCTTTCTGTCTGGCTCCCAGTCCCCAGAAGCAGCACCTTTGAACTGTACATATGCAAATTTTTAAAAGTTTTGAGAAAATACTCAATATTTACAGAAAATATTAAACTAGATTTTCACACTACAGTCTGTGTCAGACGACACCATTTCTCCATGCTTCTTTAATCATATCATGAGCCATACCAGATACATCATCTATGGTTACTGTCCAATGCTAGTTACCAGGATCTTGATGTAAATTAAGGTCATTACACCCTATCAGAAAAACAGGCAGTACATCTAACACAATAACTTATTTTACAGTGGGAAAATCTACTGAATAGGAATGAAAACATCAGAGAGAAAAACAATCTCATTCTTGGAAAATTCAGTGGAAAGTTTTAGCAGAACAAACCCCAGATACTTATGTGGCTCTGCCTAAGTTCTTAGTCACAAAACCAGGGTTTTGCTCTTACGTTTCTAAAAGATTGCTTTGCCTCATTTTCATCACTTTCCTAAGCAAAGACCCCTCTACAGTCCCAAAGCAGCAAACTGTTGTTGAAGTAACAACAGCTGTTTCTTTTTTTAAGTTCCCATACAAAGCACATCAGTTTTCCAGGAACCCCAGTTTTACTGCAGATTTCTACAGCAGCCTACTACAAAGGCAAAGAGAAAGCAGAGGAAACAGTCAACTCCAAATAAGTTTGCTTTCAATCTTTTAAGCTTTTATTTTTCAATTCCTTACATGCATTAAATAAAAGCAGTAATTGTCTAAGCCCTTCTGTGTAAATGAAATGTTTCAAAACTGAAAGAATTTCTTCTGCCCATACCCATCTTTTCCCCTGCCAGCAAATCCAACCCACAGAAAATTGCACCAGGTCACTTGACAAATTTAGTGTACAATTCTTACAGTTTGTCGGGTCTACAGAGAGCAGCAAAGAACTACAAAAACCTACCTTCTTCTTCACAAATACTACTTTTCAGGGCAGCACAGTCAGCCGTAAGAGAGCAGAGGGCTCGCGATGCTTTTATAGCGCCGCACGGGAGACCCCACCTAGCAACCAGCGTGTTTGCACAGCCCCAGCAACCAGCTGCTTTTTGCAGCAGCTAAATCTGGGTACTGTCCAAAACACAGAGCCACACAAAAAAAGTCATTGCAAAACTATGTGCTGGAGAAATCAGGAACAGATTTCAGAAGAGAAAAGACAACGAGTGAGCATGCCTTGGTAGCTCTCCTCCCCTGCCATGGCCACAACCCTCACTGTAGTAAATTGCCATAAATCTTTTGGGATCGTAAGATTAAAATGTTAAAAAACTAAACTTGAGTTTTCTCCTTTCACATTTTGACATGTCTGACAGTCCTTCAAAGTGAATATATTAAGATACATCTTTGCTCAGTGAAACTTTAAGAGAAAAAAGAGTGGAGAAGAGTCGATGCGGCTTCCATGATTCAATGAGTTCTGGTGGCTATTAGCTCTGCTTCTTCTGCACATGAGCCCATGGCAGAAATAGTCCACGAATAAGACATGTCTAAAACTTAATATCGATACCCTATATAATTTTTTTTTTTTTTTTTTTGAAAGGAAACACCTGGAAACTGGCAGGCTTAATAGAAGGGCAATAACTGGCACCTACATAATTAGAAAGAGGTTGAAACATTCAGATTAAACTCTGAAGTTCAAAGTGAGAGTGGTTTGCACAAGATGAGGGATTTCGCCAGGCTGCTAGAAGCGGTTTTCTGCAAGCACTTCCTCACCAAGCTGGCCAAACACATTTTCCAGAGCACGTCCGGCACAGCACCACGTGGCGTATCACTAACATCTCAGATTGGCCCAGAACATGATGCCCACTGAAGAAATACCACTTCCTGAACCAGAAGCATTTGCAACTAGCAGATTGGCCTCCCAGCTGGTTGTCGTCCTGCTTTCTGCTGACCTGGACCTGCTGCAACACACTGGTACCTCCAGAATGAGGAAGGATGGCTGATCTGCCTCTCATGAACATACATGAAATGCAGTCTGCCCTTGAAACCCAAGTGCAGCAATGAATAAAATGAGAAGAAAGGGGAACAGACTGCTGGATAGTATTACGAGGGGACTCTCGCAAATTCCTCAGTGTAGCACATTGTTGCATATACAATCCATCATTGCTTATGCCTTCCTCTGTTTAAAATAGCTCTGTAGAAACTGTTGGGGCCCTAAACGCAAACCCATGTTTGCGGGTGCTGGAGGTCAGCTCAGGATCAGCACAGCCAAGGGGGTCCCCATCCCACCGGGCCAAGGGAGGAGCCCCCAGTAGTGCTGGGGGACCTGCCTTCAGCTGCCGCCCGAGCACTTGGTCCCCGCCTGAGCCACTGCCCTGCTGCCTTGCAGCTGGGCTGGGGCTGGCTGTGGGACCTGGGCTGGGCCCAGCCTGCAGGCTGATGTCCTGTCCCGTCCCAGGGGACGTCCCAGGCTGCCCCCAGTGCCCCCTGGCTGTCCTGCCCCTGGCTGGGGTGGTGGGACAGGAGGGGCTACCAGGCCCTGCCTTGCCAACCCCCATGGGGATCCCCCCCAGTCCTGGCCCCGCAGGAGCCCCCAACTCCCCTGACTCTCTGACAGCAATTTTCCCCTGCATGTTGTTCGTTCCTTTTTTCTTGCACATTTCACATGTTATTTGGCAAAGGTATTTCAGATATTTTCAGTAAGCTGGTTAATTGAAGGGGCCTACCAGCGATGTTGTGAGCAAGCTGTCAGGTTGTATTTGGTTTGTTTTATTTAATTATGATGTGTGAAGTTCAGATTACTCCTGCTTTCCTGATCTTCTCCATGTCATTATGACACCACCAGCCTTATTTCACTGGTGTCAGATGTTGGCCAAAGCCTCTGTTCACACTCTTTTTCTGGGACTCCCTTGTCTATTAATGAGCATGGCTAATTACAATCTGTTTATACTGAAAAGCTGGAAATCTGTGCATGTCCCCGATGCACCTAGCTGAGTCTTTTGAAGTACTGAAATAACCTAGAAAGCTGGGTTACATAGGCTCAGAGCATCTTTATAAGTTTTTGGCATTTTCTCACTAAAGAAAATAGGACAGCAGCATTTACTCCAGGCCTATAAAGGTAGGAATCAGTGTGTTACAAGTATTTAGTAAGACACTCTTCCACGTCGACTCTTTTTTCTAATACGCTTTCTCAATAATTGGAACTATTATCCCATTTTCATCATAGTAGTTTTTCCACCTCTTTTGTTTTTTTATTGTATTGTCTTTTAGGTCTGTGTTTCTACTTTCAGAGTGATCTGATATGAAGGCATTGTGCTACAACTCATTGCAGGAGCTGTTTGCATTTGCTCATTTGCTTTTCCTCCTTCTTACTGGGCGGGGAGATGTTGACTCATAGCCTTCCTGAAACTGGAGTGAGTCACCATCTGAGCTAGAGACCTTTATTGTACAGAACGCTTACACTTAAAAAATTAATTTAATTGGAAAGAGCTTTAGTGTTTATTGTTAAGTGTTTAACTGTAACTCCATCATTTGTTTCACAAACTTGTAACAATTTGTGTATTGTTTATTGTTGACCTGGTATTGATTATTCAGAAGTGGCAAAGCATGCAGCTACTGTCATAGCATAAATGAGATAAAAATAAACGTTTTTCTTTACTTTTATACTCAATGTGACATGTCTCAGATAGTTCTAGGGTCACTCTTTTGATACAATAGTCAACGTAGTGTGGAATACAGTTGCTGCTGAGGGAAACGGAAATGTTCAGTAAAAACAGAAAAGAAAAATAGTCACTTTTGGTAAACTACCAGATTTGGCCTTGTCAAATATTTCTCTTGAGGCTGGCGATAACAGCTGGAGTGGGCAGATGGAGTTTCCCCAAGCAATTTATCCTACACAAGATGATAGCAAAATGAGTCAGGAATTTTGTTGGAGGCTGGGAGAGAGGTCACCAGCCCTTACATCTTTTTCGGAGGCTGATGCCTCCCCTGCTGTAGCTCTGTGTTTGTTCTACTTGGGATGCCTCAAAGAAGACTTAAGTTTGGGGGTATTTGGGAGAGGACCGTTCTACCCACATTCAGCAAAAGAATCCCATTTTACAAGTGATCTTCAGATTACCTGTGAGATAAACATTAAGTGGAATTTGAGGCTAACAAATTGTGTTGTTAATAAATATGTAATTGTAATGAAATAGCATTATCCTGTAGGAGCTCCTGAGTGCACTAAGTCAGACAATAAGTCATAAAACAGAGCTCTGCCTATTTCCCACAGGACAGTCATGCATTTTGAGCCAGCTGATAGCAAGCCAGAGCCACCTGGAATCTGCCTCTCTCATCTTTTGCACCTTGTGACTTCATTTATCTTCAGGAGCTTTTATCCACAAAACTGAGGAGAAACACATTACTCCATTTCCGTATACAGCCAGGACCTGCAGGGCAACGAGCTGTACTCAGATTTCAAGTAACAGAGACAGTGATATAGATTATATAGATCTAAGGGCATGTAATGTCACCACTGTATGAGTTACAGCAGTCCTACTGAAGGCAGTAATACTTCCAACAAGACATTCCAGAGCAAACCCAGTATTTCCACTAACACGTATTTCCCAATTCCTGTACAAATTCCTGTTTTAGGAAGCATGTCTCAGTTACATTATTCAGAAAAATATCTTTTCTGCATTCTGAAGTATAGTGCCTCCTCAGACCTTATCTCTTCCTTTGACATTACAACAGATTAGATTTCAATTTCAGTGAAAACAGCTATAGTATCTATTCATTTGCACCTAATCTGCATGATTCTAGATAGGTCCATCTAGAGTTGGGTTGCGATCATGGGTATCCCCATGATCGTATACCATGGGCTGGGTGGCATAGAGCTTCAGATCTAGACACACAACTTCTTTTTTAGTTTCATGCTTAAAGAAAAAAAAAAAAACAAAAAGAAAAGATATTAAGACGACACTTAATCAAAACCGTGTAATATCTCTTATGGCTTCTCTGTTAAAGGATTTATTTTCATTAACGTGTTATTTCCCATTCAGATCATGTTTCAGCTGCGGACCTCTTTGCAAGCTTGCAAACAGGGAAAAGATTGGACAACATGCATTTGTGTCTTGATACTGATTCAAAATAGTTCATAAATATTTTTGAGGAATTTTCTAACTGGGATTAATTGTATTTGGTTTTGCGCCCCACAAAATATTTATCATTCACCTCTGTCTTTCATCATCGATTAACCAATATTTTGTTAGTGCCTCATGAAATCTGAATTGGCATTGATCCTCTGGCAACAGGAACGCCATGCTTTAATCAAACATGCACCTGCTTCTATAATTAGTTCTAACACTTACTATTCACTTAGTCGCAGTAACTACCTTTCTGTAGCTCCAGAGATTTCTAGAAGTGTAAAGGGATTTTCTGAGTCTCATGGTAAACCAAAGCTTGGCTATCCAGAAGACTCAAAATGTTAGTGAACTGCCCCCTACATAAAGAAATAACAATAACCCATGATGTACTAGAAACAGGCAGAATAGCTGTGTGTGAAGTCATGTCAAGACGCCATCATTTTAGGAACTAGAAATCCCATGCAGCTTAAATGAGCTCAAGTTTTGTCACTCATTTTAATGGAACCAGGAGTTCATCTTAGGGATGCAGATTAAGAAATGCTTCCAGAAGCTTCTTCCGCTTGTTAGACTGCCTTCCAGGCATAAGCCCTGACTCCACTATGGTTGTGTGCCAAAGTAATTTATGTGAGGGAAATCTGTACCTTCTAGGAAGCCTCTAGGAAAAAAGCTTTGGAAACCCTGGTTACACAAATCCTCCTCCAAATCGCAGTAGAGCAAAACAGACCTGTACGATGATGAAGTTGTGACAAAAACAGTAAATCACTGGGGAAGGTATAACTCAGTGCATACACAGTGGGAAGTACTAAGGGGACAAGACAAAGAAGCAGGAACGCGTAAGCTTTTTACTGTGCTATACAGTCTATAATGCTAATCAGAGGGCGTATATAATAACAGAAGTGGCATTCAAGAGAAGGGAACATAAATGACAGAGCTTTACTTTAAACAATTGAACAATGTATGACTGCTGTGGAAAGCTCGGTGCCCTTAATGGAGAAGAGTCTTGTGAAAACAACAACAAAAACAAAAAAAAAAACCAGGAGAGCTGGTGGCATGTCACAATTGATCCTAGGAGGAGTGGTATTGGGCAGTGTGTTCCAGTGAGACCAAGAAGCAGGATGAGCAATCCTCTGTATCTCAAAAGAGACTGAACTCTGCTGCAAAATTACATTGTTGTAACTTCAGAGAGATAAGAGACAACACTAACTAGCAAAAACTTAATGAGCAGATGAACCACCTGTGGTGTTGCAATATGTAGGTTAAATTTAGCTGTCTGGGGTTTTAGAGCTTATTTGGTGTTCTGAAATTGATTTGATTCTCCAAAGTAGCTTTACGTCTACTGACATTTCTGGGTTCTCTTTTTCCTTTAAAGAAAATTAATGTATTAAACATTTCCAAACATCTGCTTAGCAAACTGTGCTGCTTTGGTTGCTTCTGTATGTTGAAGTGAATACCAGTGAGTGGATGTATTGACAATAAACCTCCAGGTTAAAGCAATAAAGCATATCTTACAATGAGGAGCAAGTATCATATTCTGAAGCTTCAGGATCACTTCAGTCAAGCTGAGACCTGTTCAGAGTGGCATAGCCCTGGCTTGGCTCCCACTACCACACAGAAACAGGAATGGCATAATAAATGAATAATAATAAGTAATGTTTTGCTCATTGTCTACATTCAGGGTGTGATAAGAACAGTCAGAAAAAAATTGAGGAAATTAGACATTCCATTTTCTCTTGTAATACCTGACCCTAACTGTTCCCATTATTAATGGGGGATTGTTGTGATTAGAAAAAGTTGCCCAAGACAGCTTGGGTGTTACTATGTCACTGAGTAGCTTACCTGCCAAAATTAGGAGTGAAATTTCTGTGCAAAACTAATTAGTTTCTGAGACAGAACTAATTCACAATTAGTCAGTGACTGCAAAACTGATTTGCTTCTAGGGAACATTAGAGTAGTTTCAGCTCAGACAAAATGCAGCTCTTCATGTGCTTTTCCCTCAAACCTTCACAAAAACAGGGTACAGATAGAGAACAATCTAAACTGCAGTATTCCATTTGAAGATGTACTTTTTCTGGCCTCCTCCATTTTATGTGTTTTCTCCTCAATTTAAATATAAACTTATTGTTGACTTTCGGCAAAAGAATTTTCATCTAGGGGGTTTGTTGCAGACTGCTGTATTCAGATGTTGAACAGCAATTGCTTGTTGTGTTTCCAGCTAAAAACCCAGAAAACTCCTGGTTTTGTTTTTCAGTTTTACTCTAGACTGGGTTGCTTCAAGGCTGTTGCTTCTTGGGAAGAAATACCACATAGAGCACAATGGATGACATGGTGCAAGTCATAGTTATTCATGAGAAATTTTAAAGGGTTTGGTCTTGTTTCTATTTCAAACAGAAGAAACTTCAAGGCATGTTTGTATTTGTTGTAATTTGTCCCATTATAGAACTGCCTAAAGGTACATCGCTCAGAGCTTGATTTGCATCTGAGTTTCCTCAAAGGGGAAAGGTGCAGATGTGACATTTCAAATATGGCCCAATTCTATGCTACAATAAATTGGTTATCCCTGGAGCTGCTACAAGGTTTTCAAGAGAATCAAAGTGATTGGGAATATAAAAAGAGGAACATGATATTCCTAGCCCTAGAAATTTACCTTTTGATAATTATGCATGAAATAGTATTGATAACAAAATACCAGAGGCAAGAATGGAATAGCGAGTCCCAAGATGATGGTCATTTAAGAAAAAGACATGTAGTATAATTGATTACTAAAGGGATTTTTTGAAGGATGATTTCAGTAAAAGTGTAAAGAAGGTTTGTCATGTAAAGATTCTTCCTAACATAAGATTAACAAGAACACCAGCTAGAGCAAAGTACTGAAAGGAGTGATCTTAAGATATCTGTAGTACACCCAATCTGTTTTATTGTGCTTGTTTAACAGCTAGTACAGTCAGGTTCTAGTTCAGGACTGGGACTATTACACACCCCTTAAAATATTAAGTAAAGCAAGAAACATTACAGTAAATATTAACAAATGGAAGTAGAAACCTGAAGTACCATAGCTAAATATAACTTGGAGTGAAGCCTTTTTCTGTTTTGCCAGTTTCCTTTTTTTTAGCAGTAGTTGTAGTGCTAATTCTATGTCATACATCATTTTATTGCTGTAAAAAAAACTCGGAAACGTGAACGGTCAAAAATGTTTTTGTTTTTATAAGAATGCAATTTTTAAAATCAAACACCCTCAATTGTTCAGACGGTTGCTTTTGTCTTGTTTTTCTCCTTTTCCATTCTTTCTTCTTTTTTTCCCCCTGTAGCAAGAGGCAAAAGAGCAGGGGAAAAAAAAACCAAAAGTGCACCTTTATATTTTTGTTTTCATAAAAAGAAAAAGTTCTTTTTATATAAAGAAAGTACTCTTTCAGAGAAGCCTTTTATCTAGGTCCCATATCATGCTATATTCTTCACATCGCAGTGAAGTTATAACATATTCAAAATAGAACTCTAGAGAAACTAGTCATACAAATTAATTAGTTGTGGATTATTTGGAAGAAGATCACCCATGAAGCTGCCTCCTATAAACCCACAGTGAAACTGCTTGTTGAGTTAGTGATACCAAAAGCCTTCCTTTTGGACTACAATCTAAAGGCAAGTTCCTGTTTTTAATCCTTTTTGACATAAGGGTGGGGTACAGAACAATAGCAGTGAAGTAGAAATCCTGAGCCACTGGTCTCACCTGCCTAAAGCTGGATCACACCAGTTTTATTCTGCATTTGCTTTTGCAGCTGCTGAGTAGTACTTGCTTCTCCCAAAGCTGCTGTATATATTAATATAGGAATATATCACAAGTTGTGTGCCTGGATTTATTGCAAGAGAACAGTATATTTGACCTGCAGTTCAAAACAACCTGCTTGTTTCATTAGCTGAAACGAGTCTCAGCATAGTGGTATGGGCAATGATAAATGTGGTTTTTTACCTTTAATTAACAGAGAAGGGAGATGGAAATGCACTCCATGAAGCAATCCTCCAAAGCAAGGCAAACTTTGCTCTAATGTAATAACAGTTTCATCTGGAAGCATTTAATAACTCTGTTTATGTGAAATTAGGGCTGAAATTGCATAAAACACTCCTTATATCTTTACCAGTTTCACCATTACTGGGAATGTAGAAAGAGTG
>NW_009214969.1:31875-38612 GCF_000690835.1 Fulmarus glacialis
CATTCTTTCAAAGAAGGAACTGTGGACATTTGTAAAACATTCTATTGAAGCCCTTCTAATCTTGTGAGTATTTGTGCTTTCAGGTATATAACATCTTACTGTATTTTTTTTCAGTTATAGTTAAGTCTTCTACAGCTTTAAGTTTCATCTAGTAAGTTTTGGTGTCCTGGCGAAACAGACGTAGCTAGCCACAGGAAACAGTGAAGAGAAACCTGATCCATATCTCCCATTTCACTTTCTGCAGGTATCTCATTGTCTAGTGAAGCTCTTGCATTTTTACAGATTAAATATTTATGTACACAGTGTGGAAGGCTGTCAGAAAATACCAGAATTTAACTCTCACCTCTGTGGAAGTACTGTCCCTGAGAAACAGATCGATTACAATGGATAAAGGTAATTTTTTAGGACATAATGTTTATTTATTAAAAAAAAAAAAAAATTGTTCATGTATGTTATATTATGGCACACAGTTGTTGAGAGTGGAGCCAGGCCACTATTATACTAAAAAGCTGAGTGAAAAGTGTGAAGATGATAACCGTCTATTTTTAAGCTTCTCAGCTGTCAGTGAATGTCAAGGAAAAAAGAACCTACGATATGAAAGACATACTAAAAGAGCTAAGTTGTTTACGTGGCAAAAAAGTGAATGAGGATAGTTTTGAATACAGCTGGTTATTTTTCAAAAGCTGTCTTGCTACCTAGGAAAATGTATGTTCAAATGCTGTTGGAAAGTTGTGTACATGTCTTCATAAACATTTAGAAAAGTGTGATAAATGAAGGTCTTCTAAGTAAAGCCATTCCGGGATTTACAAATATTTTGTGAATTTTTAGAAAAACAGTTTCCACACCTCAACAAGTCATTAAGTATTATTCAGCCACAGCAAGTGACCATGTGTGCTCACATTTATGTATTGTGTCTCCTTTTAGGCATGTCATTTCAAGAAATACAATGTAAGAAAATGATCGAGAAATATTGTACAAGGGAGTGATCAAAGGCCTAATGAAAGTGACTTCTGGTGAAAGAGTGAAAAGTGTGTTTGGCGGTCTAACAACTTTTACATTTTTTCTCAGAAGAACGAGTTCAGAAGTCTTCAGAAGTCTTTAATTTGGTTGTAGGACAAGAAGCAATGAACTTATATTTAAGGGGAAGGAGTTTCAGTTGGACTTCAAGCAAAAAACATTCTAACTAAAAGGACATTTAACAAGATATTAGATAAGTGATAAAAAATGGGTAGTTAGTCCTACTTTCTTTTCTATGATGTATTTTATTTAGGAATATTTATTTGAAAGCTTAGACCTTTGCTCAAATTCTCCTGTCCCTGCTACTTATTTCTTCCCTGAAATCTTAACTCCTGTTTGGTGAAAAAAAAACATTTGCAAGGCAAATAATTTTACCAGAGGATTCTGCCTCAAAGAAGAGAACATAATGCCACAACAAAAGGATAAAATGTGTATATTGCCAAATTTTGTGGTTTACCTACTAGATTTTCCACAGAGATAACATGTATCCTAACTGTGACATCTTAAACTTGTCATTAAATTGCACCTGTACTCTTAAAATAATTTTTTGTTGAATAGAGTATCTCTTACAAGATACTATTGTAAGTGTTCAAACTTCATTTTTTTTTATACACATCCTGAGGTGGCCATACTTGGGGGTTAGGGGGTAGCCAGGGTTGGGCCACAAAAATTAAAATATTCAGCATCTACAGTCATTTTTAGTTTGAGACTTTTATTGCATATGCAGTTAGGGGCTTAGATAAGTGAAAGCAGAAGGCCAGATTCTGTAGGTGCTTTTCAAGGGTGTGTAATTAAAGAATAAAGGAACAGTTATGCAAAGCTTGTAATAAAAGCAGGACAGTTTGCCTTGCCCCACCTTAAGAAGCAGGCTGCTGAAAAGCTGTGTGAGGGAAAGATGAGGAAGATTTGTGGCTTTTTATATGCAACTTGCAGATCTTGTCCATAAATCGTGAGGGAACAGTCTGCCCTTACCTAATATTAATGAACATATTTGAACCCTTCCCACACATATTAGTAAAAGTAATTTTTTCTCAGATGTCAAATATAACTTCTCAAGCATTATGCTTAAAATTTAAATGCATTACTAAAGATTAAAATTAAAGGAAGATTGCCATGGCTGATTTAGAGATGAATAGCACTCCATTAGTGGGGCATTGTGATCTGTTTGTATTCTCAGGCAGCTGACTAATGAATGAGCAAAGACTGGGAATGCCATGGAATATCAAGTCTAACCAATATGAATGGAATAGCTACGTCTATGAGTAAACGTACAAACACACATCATTTTCCAATCTAGAAAATCTAGATTCTCGTCTTTGCTCCAGTATCTCTGTGGCTTATAGTATGAAATATGTGCCTTTACTTTGATTTTCAAGAGGAAAATAATGATAACATCGACAAAATACAGCAAGAGAAATCCTTGCTGGCTGTGATAACAAGCTGTAATGTTAACCGTTGACATCAAAGTTTTGTTCCAAATCGGCAACTTATTAGTTGATAACTTCTGTATATGTTCTTCTTCATGCCAATGTACTATATTAGGATAATTAAGGATTTTTAATGTTAAAAGAAGAAGTCAACTGACTGACTGTGTAACCTTCTCTTACAGCAGAAGTTAAGAATAACAAGTTAAACAACACTGTTGATTGTCAACTCTGTTAGGCAATGCCGTTAGGCAATGTTGTTGCTTAAGGCAGTGTAACCTGAGAATGTTTAGAAAATGTTTAGAGAAAAAAATGTGGTTTGACCAGAATGAGTAAGAAGAAAAAGTTTGCATAATGCATTTTCATCTGGAAAAAATCTGAGTTGTAGCTTGTGACAATGTAAACAAACCTCTACCTGTAAAATTCTATCAGAGTTCATTGTTAAGTTACTTTCAGGGAAGGGGAGGGAGCTATAAAAGATATCCTTCTCAGAGGATGAATCTTCGTATTAACAATATGAAGGCTGAATTCATATACCAGCAATCATTGCTATAAATGCAGGCTTAAATATCATAGAACAAGCTGGTATCAATGTGATGCAGTGCTCAATGAGAAGGACCAGACTACTAAGACCATCCAGCCTGTAGGTAAATAGGAGAGGCAGCTTCTATTCCATCCACAAACAAGAGAAAAGGCCCCAATAGGCCCATTTCCAACCACCCAGCTACATATTGCTGAATATTGCAACTACACTCTGTTACTTGGCTGCTTGTATGAGTGATCAGCAGCAGCAATAAAAATGACAATTTCCACTTTTTTGTAAGCAACAAAGAGAAACAATGTGGTCTTGATTATCAATGTCCATTTGTTCAGGGGACTGGGAGAACAGTAATTCTTTATCCACATTAAGTTTCATACCTCAGTTTCCACATAATAAAGGGGGAAACACTCTGTACATCTGCCCAAGTCAAAGAAGCAGTCGTCTTCTCTTTCACTATGGCTCTTCTACTGAACCATACTCTAAAGACACTCCCACCAACCCTGAAAGTCCTCTCTTTCATTGCCCTTTCTTGTCTTGCATCAGAGCACAGAGGATAGGACAGTCTCCATTCAGCCCGTTGATGTAAGCCCTTTTATAAGAAAGCCTGGTGTATGCACTTGCGTTATGGATAATATTGAATAGCAGAGAGTCTGTGCATTGGTAGAACAGTTCTGTAACAAGGAGTAATAAAGAAGCTTACTTTCAGACAGCCTCTCTGTTCAAAGTTATTAAAAGAACATTTTTTTTAATATATTACATATATTGCAGACAGCCTTTTTTGTGAGATACTGCTACCTCCCTAAAAAAAAGTGGGTAAAATTAAAGGTCCCAGACTTAGCACTAAGTTAATTTGCCCCAACTGCTCCTCACAAATGACAGATTTCAACAAATTCCTTCCCTGGCGAGTTTTGAGAAATTGCTGTGAATGCTAAAAGTCACTCCACTACTTTGCCATTTTGATGAAAATTGCAGTACTCTATACCTTGACATACAATGCATCATACAATAAGACACAACAATGGCTATTAAATACTATTAACAAGAAACAGATGCAAAGATATTATTGTTTTTCCATCTTCTTTTTCTGCCATAGCCTTGAAATGTCTGTTTATTGCATAGAGAAATTAATCTGTGTGGGTTTTATCGTACTCATATAGTGAGATGCATGAATAATTCAACTATGTGCATTATTGATTTAAATACTGCATGTGAGGAGTCAAGGAAAGGTATCATACAAACTTGGCTGATTTTTCCAGCCCTTTGCAGCATCCTTTCTTTGATGTCTGGAGCACCTCTCAGTAGAATAAGCTGTGCTTTGTGTTCCAGCAGTTCCCAGCCATGTAACAGGCTTGCAAAACTTGCAATTTGAATGAATTACATATCTGAATATTTACAGAGACTCTCAGAGCCCCATTACCAGAGCTGGTCTAGATTGGCTGTAAGTGTAAGCAGAAGCCAAGGAAAGCTTATTTGATTTTGAGAGCACAGGACTGTTTTAGCTGTTTCCTTGTATCTTATGTGATGCTTAGCATACAACATTGGTATTGCAATTAGTGTTAAAGTACCAAGATTCATTAGAATTTGCTGTGCAGGGAATCTCCAGAGGAGCAACACTATACATCTGTGAGATGACTCTTAATCCCTAATATCCTAAGAATTTCTATAGTGATTTTTTTCATCTGAAAGGCATTAAATTAATGCTGTAGCTAGCAATAATCTATGTAAAATATCCCACACTGTGGGCTGAATACTGAGACATTATATTAAAACTGGACCAAAGGTGTAAAAGCTCTATGTGAGGTTACAACACTAATTTTTTTCTTGACAATATGCAGATCATGAATACGCCCTATCAGAATAAAATGACTGATCTTAATCTGTCTCTATGGAGATTTTCTTTAAATAATCTACTTTAAATACTAAAGAGTGTGACTTTCTCCTTTTACTATAATATATGATAAATAGGAGTTCCTGATGATCTTTTCTAAATTGTCTTAGATGCATTGCTATCTGTACTATGCATATTAACTGAATATATTTTTTTGTTTTGTTTTATTTTTTTTTAACAAAAAGCTCCACTAACCACTGGAATAAGAATTACTTTTTCAGAATACATGATTAGTCGGGTTTTTTTCTGTTCCTGTTTTTTGGGTTGGGTTTTTCTTTTTTTTGCACTTTTACTTAGACCAATATTCTTATTCTGAAGAAAGTATTCCCTTGTCATCATGATCCTGGATCTGGAAGAAGAAGAATAATTTTCTTTCTCCTGCTGCTAAAAGACAAAGCAAAACAGGTAGCATTAGCCTCTTTTATTTGCAAATGTTTCACACACCAAATGGTTAGAAAAGTATTAAAAGGTATATGGCACTATAATGGAGGTATGGAGTTTTATTAATTATCCACCAAGCTTTCTAAGCAATGAGATATAACCCATTGAAGCACAGCCTGAGAAAAAGATGTCAAGCCATCCCACTTGGCTGATGGTCTGAATTACTCCTTTCAGCAGCTAAACTGTAGTGCCTGTTTGCTCTATTTGCAGGTATAACACATGCGGAGCTGGGAGCACCATCTTAGACCAGACTGGAAACCTCTGATAGGCTGCAAAAATGGGACTGAGGGTTTGCGGTCTCTTGACCCTTAGACTGGCGGTAGTGTGGCTGAGCAGACAGCACATATCTGACTTTTAGAACATTACTGATACCAGTCTAGCTTTTTTATAAAGCTAATCTATTCTGTCCTTGTTTAAGTCCAGGAGTCCAAGCAAATTCTCAACAATTTTCTTTTCATATTTCAATATGTGGGTGAGAAGGAAAGAGAAAAGAGCATTTTGAAGAGTGGACTCTAGCTGTGTCATACCAATAGCTAGTTTCAGATGTGACCGTGGAATGACGCTGACTGGCACATTGGCATTGTGATAGACCAAGTATCTTTGAGATTGGAAGACTAATGGGGTAACTTGTCTTTCCACCCAGGGCTTTAGCAGATACTACGATAGTCCCTGGCCTAGTTGTTTTCATGTGCCATCTAAACCTTTGTGTATTATGGTCAGACGATTGTGTGTTAGCAGTCACTGTGCCTCTTGAGTGGAAAATTATGACACTGTATGAAATAGTATCTGTTTCAGTGACTAAATGCTCAACTTGCTGTGACTAGCCAACTTAGGTGGGTCCCTAGGTAGTTTTGGGATAGAACATGAATATACCTGCCACTTATGTGAACATCAGTAATAACATTGTAGTATCCGTAAAACCATAAATAACACACCTGCTAAACACATGGCTCCACCTTCCCCCAAGGTTAGTTTGAGACCTAACAATTCAGTGACTCCAGCTGTAGAAAAGTGACTGATCTATAAGGTTCAGAATAGTTTAAAGAGGAAGATATCATACCTCTGTTAACAAGCCATACTGCTGTTTCAAAAACTAGAACAGAGACATTTTCATGGGGCTTTGCCATTTTTTAACTCCATGAAACTAAACTTAATTACATAGTAGTAAAGAAACAATCCTTGCATCACTTTTCTTTTTGTTTTCCAAAGATAAGAAGAGGGAGACATAAGAGGGTTTTTTAGGTCTTGAACTGATACTGCATTCAGTAGAAGTAACTGATTCAAAGTACAATCCTCTTTGCTTTGTGGTTAGCAAATTTCAGAACTCAAGAAAGAGTTGCCCGTAAGCTTTGCAGGATTCAACAATGTCAGCTGCAAAAGAATCTCAGAGATGAGATGCCAGGAGAGAACTACATTAATTCAGCTC
>NW_009214969.1:38643-46915 GCF_000690835.1 Fulmarus glacialis
ATTGAAGTTACTCAGGGTATTGACTGCTAAACTTTTAATTCTTTAGGAAATTTAAGTAAAACCTCCCAATGATCAAAAATCAGGGGCAAAAGAAACATATTTTGTTACTGCTTTACTTGTGGGGGTTTTTTTTGTCATTTAGATACAATCACATTAGGCTGTTGGAACAGTGATTCTTGTTATTCTGATTACTTCTGGTATCTGATCCAGAATGAAATCAGGAAAAAAACTGTGAAATCAGAACTGATTCTTCTGACAAAATTTTCACCAGAAAGTGTACAAGGAGAGTGTCAGTTTATTAAAATCAGAATCTTGCATGGGGATACTGGGACATTAAAGACCTAAGAGTGTTCTCAGTGGACCTAGAACAGAAGTTGCTATCGGCACCAAAGAGGTATCTACTCCAAAATGTGCATTACTCAAAACTTTAAGGCAAGAGCTTATGTTCTCATTCCACTGGAGATTAGGAATTTGAATATCAGATTATGCTTCAGTGGATTAGCACACGTAGGAAAGCTCAGCCCCATGGCACCCCTTTCTGCCTTGCTTCTCATGCTAAAACTTTCCATGCTGTGCTACTTACCCATGAGCCAATTTTCTTACTGCCATGCAGCATAGGTCTGTCTATGAAATTTTCTGAAGCTAGTTGCAATAACACAAGACGTGCATAGGCCTGAGGCAGGTTCTCATGACTGCTGCTCAGATGTTTGTATTATGGGGCAACCATGCTATATAATGTTTGACCTGCCAGTGCTTTTTGTGTACTGTTTGTGATCATTAAAAATACAAAAATTGTAACTACATGAGGACTACCTGTGTGCATGTTGCCTCAAATTACAGCTAGTCTTACCTCAAGGAAACTGCAGACCTCCCTAGCTTTATGTACACTATCTAACCTCAAAGTTAACAATCAAAGCTTGTTTCATTGATAAAGTTGGCATGCAGCATTTCTGCACATGAAGCTCCCATTTCACAAGGTCTGATCCTGTGAAATGTCCATTGCTATTGAGATCCTGAGCAGTTTGAGGGGATTGCTCTGATGTGCCTGTAATTATACCAGGACAGGTCATCTCATCCTACCCCTTTTCCATTCAGTAAACTCACAGATTAACCTGGAGTTAAATGTAAAGACTGGATTACCATCCACCTTTGGTTTTCTTGAACTCTGTAAATATATTGCACAATTCAATAGGCAATGGAAATATCTCACCCGCAGAGAATGAGAATTTTTGTCATAGGCTAATTTTTCCTGACTAGAAAGGAAAGAATTTCCTGAGAAGTAAAACAGCTGATATAAAGATGCAATCATAAATATTTATTGCTGGTGATGGTGATTTTCTCAAAATATAACAGTGTATCTTGAGGTGATGCTAATGTGGACAAATAAAATCATATTAACTATTGTATCTGGACTTTGTAACCAACTTATACTAAATTCTTAGTTTTGATATTTATTGTATAGGGAAAAAAATTAAATTTATTAAATAATTAATCTAAACAGATATCAGTCTTTTCTGGACAGAAGTTATGCCCTTCACATAGCCCTTTCTGTTTTCCCTCAGAGCATAGCTGCAAGCAATTAGATACAGTCAGAGCAAATAACTCTAAATTTATGTTACACTGCCTTAGGACAGCGATTGGATTGAAAACATTCCCTATAGAGTCAAAAAAGGTTTCCGCCTTCCATCTTTTTTCCATCTTTTTCCCATCTTCTGTCTCACAAAAGGAACTGGTTGCTGTAGGAGACACAACATATGAAGGTCTCCTCTTAGAATATTAGTCAATGTTATCTTGAAGATTTTGGTGTTATAATGAAAAAGAGTAGATTTTAAATATACAGGATTCCTGTACATATATGCATTATCCAGGTTGTACTTTTGGTACAATGAAAGGACTACAATTTTACCTTTGTGTTTCTTTTGGACTGATGGCTATTATCTTAGAAGTTCTGCAGGACACACAGTCTTGAGGTTTAAATCTGTGTGTTTTCTCCAGTAGCTGAGTATTGCTGGATGGTTGCTCCGAGCAAGAAGAGCTGATTATTAGTCAATATGAAATTAAAATTCTATAGCAAAACTGTACTCTTGCCTGTAATTCTGTATTAAAAATACCATTTGTTTACTCTAACAAGAGCAATCAGGCACAACTTGCTTTTCATAAATTGTCTTTTCCTTTTAGTAGAATATTCCTGTGACTACAATAGCAGCATTTATACCTTTCAACTAAGTTACTACTAAGGATGCAAAACATACGGAATATTTCATGACTGCAAAGAAAACAAGTTGCCAGACCAGTTGCCTTTGCTCTGAGATCCTCTGAAACACTTTTTTTATGTAACAACATACAACATGGCACATCTGCTTTGTCTTTTCTCTCATCTGTTTTCAGGAGGGATTTGTGAAGACGAAAGAGGAAATTGAGAGTACAGTGCAATGACATTTTTTATGTTTTACTTTGTTTTGATCACTTCAAAATGCAGATTCTAATATGCAAATACTTTTACAGCATGAGGGAAAGGTGTCCTTAGAAGGCAATGTAATAATAAAATTTTAATAATGATATAATAGAATCATGTTTTTCCATGCTGGCATGCTTTGATGTCTTTATTTTTTTAGGGAAAATATTCTCTGGCACTGGGAAAACAAAAGATAAAAGCTATGAGCCTTTGGAGTTACATCCCCCAAAATAAATGGTCGTCTTCCATCTTGTTTGCCTGTTTTAAGCAATATTATGAAGACACTTCTCTTTCTGTCTATCTTTCAGAATTGCTACTGGCCACTTCTATAAAAAGAAAACAATGCCCTATCACAAAGCAGTATATGCTGGTGCAAGGCATAAAATAGAATTCACTATAGCAAAAAAAGTAGCTAAATGGTGAAACATGTGGGATGTGATAAAGCTACAAGACAGACCTCAGAATTTATGCTGGATACCTCTAGATGTTAGAGCAGTAAATTTTATTGGAGTTGGCATGAAACAACACAGAAGTAACATGATAGGGGATCAGCCATTTTCAGCTACAACTGCATCTGAAGTGCATTGTTAATTCTTAAGCGTAAAATACCAGCAGGGAGTGACCTAGCTATAAACCAAGCATGCTATAAACCAGGAGACTGACTGCTCCTATTTTAAATTGTGATTTTTAATTTGAAAAAAAAAAATCCCTCTGTGCTTCCCAGGCATCAGTTTTAAAGTATAAGTTAAGATTTCATCTCCACCAAGCAGGTATGTTTCTCGGCGCAGCCTGCCATCTAGGTCCCCTAACCATCCCAGTGGAGATATAGCCACAGACAGTTGTTCACTTTCCTTCCTGAAATAGCTGGTTATGCATTGATGATCTGCATTGAGAATGATTGATCATGTTTTCCATGCAGGCTGCACAAGGCGCATGTTTACACTTCAATATGAGGATTATGGATGTGAGAACATTTTGTGTTTCTTATCAAACATTTAGCAGTTGCATGTACATACAGGAAAAACCAGCTAACACTTGAGAGAATGAGTGATGAGAGTGCAATGTGCTAAATTTCCATAGATGGAAGACATGAAGAAAGGTCTTTTGTTGACAGAGGAACTAAAACTTTACATGAAAATTAAAACTTTTATATAAAAATGATACCCCTCTAAATTTCAAAAATAGTCTTGGACATGGAAACAGTCTGATCAGGGAGTTAAAGTTGAAAAGAAATAACATATTGAGATCCACTTTTGGGACTGAGAGTGACCTGAAAATGAATCATAGAATCATAGAATGGTTTCAACCCTACCATAAGTTTGGGTTGGAAGGGACCCTTGAAGATCATCTAGTCCAACCTCCCTGCCATGAGGGGGTTCTATTAAACTTCATTAATAGAAAACAAACCTGTTCAGGTTGTACCCCAAGGATTCTGTTTGCCTCCATTTCTCAAGTTATAAGTCTTTCCTTTTACATCTTAATGCTAGGCAGAAATAGACAATATCTCAGGGGAGGAAGGGATGGTAAAAATGTAGTTTTGTAGAATGATCCAATCCTCCACTCCAAACCCCAAAGCTAGTTATGCTATGTCTAAAATACTATAAAGAAATTACTTCAGATCAAATAAAACTCCAAACTATTTCTAATATTTCTAACATTATTATTGACTACTGTCTGCATTCTTATTATATAGATGAAGCAGGTATTTTCTCACTGCTCATTAGAAGCATCCACTATCAAAAGTCCTGCTCTGCAAGAACAAGCATAGATATTTCTTTCCAGAAGTCTTTGGTGGAATCCCCTACTTACAAAGGAAAGATCGGGGTAGAGTCCAGTGTCAGTAAAACTATGTGGTTTTGTATTTATTTTATATGGTGAGGCTCTTTCCAAGTACAAAGACACTTATCTAATAAAGATCTTACAGTCTGAAAGAATTGTACTAGAAACCGTCCTGAATTGTGAAAGTACTTTCATTTAGACTGAGTTCTGATCATGAGATGAAGTTTTCTAGGAATTATTTGCTTTAGATTACAGGCCAGTTAGCCTGGACATAAAGGAAGAAGGACTTTCAGCCTCAGTCAAAATAGGTAGCATCCTGACTGCATGAATGAAAGATAATCAAAGCTTATTAGGTTTAGTCCTTTCCTTCTAAATCAGTGTTATTTGAGGTACAGAACTGAAACTGATGATAGATTAAGGTACTTTATAGTGTACTCTTGTTTATTAAAAGGGAGTGTGATAAATCTTTGTTTCTATCCTGACCATAGCAGAATCAAATATGTGACAGCTTTCTCTTTAGAGATACAAGCCTCTTACTGGTAAATGCTATACTCAAAAGCTGCTCTCATCTTTAATCTTAGCTTAAAACGTATCTATAAATGTTTCTCTGGTGTTTCCGTCACTCTTCCAATAGTGCTTCTGTGTACGAATGAGAGTGCTTCTCAGTCTGTCTCTCATAGGCAGTACCATTAAACAATACGGTATTTGCATGTAGCCTTCGTCAAACCTTACTACTCAGATAGCACTAGAGCTCACATAAGTTTGTTTTGTGGACAGAGTTTTTATGCTTCAACTTTCTTACTGCGTAGGTAAGTTTAAGTGCTTACTCCATTTAACTTGGATGAAAACCATTGTTATCCTTCCAGCTTCAATAAGTTTTTGCTCAACTCCCAGCCTAATATCACCTACATTTCAGGCTACTTGGAAGCTGTACTCGTTTTGGCTGGGATAGAGTTTATTTTCTTCATAGCGGTCTGTATGGTACTGTGGATTTGTGACCAAAAGACTGTTGATAAAGCACAATGTTTTAGGTATCGCTGAGCAGTGCTTACACAGTGTCAAGGCCGACTCTGTTTCTCACACTGCCCCACCAGCAAGTCTGTGAGGTCAGCTCTCCCAGCTGTGTCCCTTCTCAACTGCTTGTGACCCTCCAGCCTCTTGCTGGTGGGGCAGGGGTTAAATCACAACAAAATATCTATAATATCTATGCAGGAACATGTTCTTGTGCTGTTTCTTTGGCTAGTGCTACTGAGCAAATTGATTGGGGAAACATAAAAAAATTTCCCAGCTGTGGTGATGGTGGAAGGGAAGGATTAGTGAAACCAGCTTGATCTTTGTTATAGTGTAATTATTGTTATTAAATATATTAAACTGAAACATTATACAATTATCTTGCAGTTTTGGTGGCCCAAAATCACCAGGAAAAAAAAAAAATCTCTAATAGAATACAACAAAGGCTGTTTCTTTTTCATTATTGATTAAAATCCTATATGATTC
This sequence comes from Fulmarus glacialis, assembly GCF_000690835.1. Classification (NCBI taxonomy): domain Eukaryota; kingdom Metazoa; phylum Chordata; class Aves; order Procellariiformes; family Procellariidae; genus Fulmarus; species Fulmarus glacialis. The sequence goes on from NW_009214969.1 coordinate 44,375, forward strand.
TCTAGAAGCGCGAAGGTAATTAAGGAAAGAAAATAGCAGAGGGGCAAGAAATTCATTGCTGAACTTAATCTGTCTAGGGGCAGTGATAAAAATCTTGTAATGAAGCCCTGAGAGACAAAAGTTTTCTCCCTACGAATTTGGTCAACTGTGATAAATTGTTTACATGTCTCAAAAAGATCTTCATTTCTACCGCTTATGCATAAGGAAGAAAAAAGTATATGTTACAGGAAAGGGATACAAAGAGAGGAATAACTACTTATTTAATCTGATAAGGCATTAAAAATAAAATTTAAAGTCCGTTGGCATTGGAGCCTGTTGTGCAGGCTACAGGTGAATCTGAGTTTAAGCTACACCTTCAGTATAAAATGGAGAGCTGCAGTCGTTACGGGATACACTGAAGCATGAGGGTAAAATGGCAATCTGAGAACCTCTTTGCAAGATGGAGTAGTGAGTGGTATTTGTAACAGCTGCTCTGGTGTGCTGTATTTCAGTGTTCTGTAGTCACCTGCAATAGATTCCACTCTGAAAAGAAAAGCACCCAGGCAAGAAAGAAGGTAATTAAATTTCTTATGATTTTTTTCTGTGGGAAAGGAACTCAGGAATACTTTGAAGAGAGCATTACAAAAGAACACAGTATTGAGCTTTGTCATGAATATTGTTATCCATTCTAGCTGAGAAGAAGGTCAGGTGAGGATCCTTTATCCTCAGAAAGCACAATCCCTGCTCAAGCTGCATTTCTCAATCTGCCATATGAAAACGTTCTGTCAGCTTCATTAGATATATACAGCTTCAACCAGTCCACGTTACTTTCAGTAACTACTTTGCCAACGTCATAGTTCTTGATGACCTCTGTTATTTCTGGAATTGTAATTTTAAGGCCTTGTAAGTGTGCATAAGCCAAGTTTTCAAAGGCTTTAGGCTTTTTACTCCAATGTTGACACGTAGTGAGCAAGTACCATAGCTAGATAGCTGGAAACTCTGTAATGACATGAGTTCAGTTGCTGAACTTATAGCCACCTAGATTTTAATTCCTGTGCATGTGTTCTGATTGCTTCCTGAAAAGCCTATCTTTTGTATTTCAGGTTCAGAAACAAGTATTTATTTTCTTCTTCATACGGGAGTTTATGTCTAGCTGTTCCATACACCATGAAGAGCTGGAAAACCAGTGTCTATGGAAGTTATGAGGCAAGGAGAAAAAAAAATGGAAGACTTTCTGCTAATAGATCTTTTTGGTTTATTTGAAATTCAGCAAAAAGAAAAACATTTTGTGGGGACACAGTGGAAATTGATCATAACAAGAGATCTAGAGACAAAAGCTGGCCAAGAGTTATGCATGGAGGAATGTGTTTGAGATGTGCTTTTGGGTGGAAGCTGCATGAGACTTGGCAGGTTTTATTCAGGGTAGAAGATGGTAAATTCTGGAGCCTTTATTTCATGGACCTTGATGTGTTTGCCAATTCAGCTGAATCTGACAGTCAAACTAAGATTAAATCACAAAATCATGTTAGATTTCAAATGAGGCAGAAAGAAAAGACCCAAAACTATGGGTTTGCTCTGATCAATTTCTAAGAAACTCATCCAGATTTACTTCTAAATTGGCTGACAGTTTGTACTATTTTCACCTTAAATTCATTTTGGGGTGTGAACTTACAAATCCGGTCTTGTTTCATGATATCTTTCTCAAGCCTTTAACTGAATACCTCCTCTTAGTATTTTATTAACAACAATTACTTTGCTTGTTTTTCCAGAAGCATGGGAGGGAAGAGTTATCCCTTCAGGCTCTCAAGTCTCTGAAGATTCAGTAAGAATTGATCCTGAAACTAAATCACAGACCACCATTCACTCATCTGTTCCTCTACCAGACAACGTTATTGATTATTCAGAGGAGATACAAGAACATCCTTCATGTGTGATGAAAGGTGTTATGGTTGAAGACACACCCGAGGAGGGTAAGCAGTACTTTGTGCCTCAGGTGTTCAGAATGAGAGTGTACTTCATTGCTTTCAACAAAAGAACAGATTGGTGCTCCATTACCATATTGTAGTCTCACAGAAGCAGAACAGCATAAGCATTATAGTCCATATTGCATCATCAGTGCTGATATAGCTTGAATATGGATGAATGTCAGTACAGACTAAGTGGGATAGTTTCTGTCATGATTCAGCATATAGATAATGGAAGTGGTCCTCAAGCTCCTCATGTACAAGAGATGCCTATTGGCTTTATATCCATTAAAACCAAAGCCAGCAGAACAGGACTAAATTTATTACGTGTTCTGTATCTGTCACTTTTAAAACAAGCTGTGCAGCCTACCAGACTCTCTAAAAACTGTCAAAAAATACAGTTGCAGTTATTCAGAAATGGCAATGTGTGTGCCTAGTTTGTGCCATATGCTTTGATTCTAATTGTAAAGTGAGAAAGGAGAGACCTCCGGTTTGAGGAAGGTTACATTCTAAAGGGATTAAACTGCGAGGTACTGTGGTAGTTTGAATGCATTTTGAGAGCCAATCTGACTGATGGCATTGAAAAGAAAGGGAAAGA
>NW_009214969.1:46946-56307 GCF_000690835.1 Fulmarus glacialis
GTATCTCGCCCCTGCCGTACCACAGAGGTCTGTGTGAGTTAACTCACAAGAGAGGTGTGAAAAGGTATATTCAGTAGTTTTGAGGGTCACATACTCTATGAGATGCTAAGCTAAAGTGTAGACTGATTTTTAGCATTCATGAATTAACTTGTGGGAGCTTCAAATATCTTTCTTCCCAATGGACTGCTGCAGACTGAAGGGGAACTTTGCAGTCATTTCTGCAGGTGATGTAGTAATGCATTTTTTGCAGTAGGAAACACTACCTGTATGTCTGTTTTCCATTAAGGGTTTAAGATTAATCTTTATCCTAGACAGAAAGATAAACCCTACACTCTTGGCCTGCAAGCACTAATGGTCTAGTGGCTAATTTTGCCAAAAGTAGGATTATGTAAAGTGGAGGGCTTTTTCAAGAATAACTGTGGTTTCAAATAGTCTCCAAGGTGGTGGAAAGAAAGCCAAATATGAACCAAAAAGATGCAGGTGTGAGAGGTCAAAGTCCTTTAAGAAGTAACTATTCTATATATAATTTAACATGCATCCTTCACTGACATAATTCAGAGAATAAAAGCTGATCTATATATATGTGTGTAATGTATAGTGATGAAAATAATGAATTCAGAAGGAAGAATAACTTGAGCTAAGGGTACTTGTCTCAACACGTTTGTTTAGTTACATATTTTATAAATCATCAAAAATGGCTTTTGAAAAACAAGACTTCCATGGCTGTATGGGAATAGGATCTGGTGGTTCCATCTAGTGGCTGGATAGACTATATTTTAAGACAATATATTCTACAATATGTCCAATAAAAGCAATATGAAGAGACAGATATTTGGTTGTAGAAAATCACTGCACCACGGAAATAAATGAATATTGCTTCAGGATCTCAGGAAAGATTTGGATTTCCCCAGTGGACAAAAATTCTTAACTTCTGTTAATTGTTTCAACCAATTCAATGAGTCAGAAGACTTCTTTCAGACACTGTTCTCCCTTTCACAGTTGAAGAGAACACTTGAAGAAGTTGCTCGTGTTGGGTGTTGTGGCTTGGTTTTCTCTCAGCAGGGGTTGCACGCATCCAGAGTGCTCATTAATAAACCTGGGTCGGATATATCTCATCTAACAATGCTATCCCCCCTGCCTCTATATACACACTTATTTTCAAAGATATTGGGCAAAATCCAGTTTGTTTTGTAATTTTTCAAAATTACATTTTCAAAAGATTTTGACAGAATGTGAGAAACCAGTCTGGAGTACAGCCTTTCGATTCAATATATCTCTATTTTCAGGATCAGGTGGAACCATTCAAGTCTCAAACAAATATTATATCCTTCTTATGGTTGCAGAGCTCTCAATGATTTCCTGATCTCTTTTGTATCCCTTTTACTCATTTAGAACTCTTTTTGTCCCAACAGAATTAGTGCATACCACATTTAAATCCAATGAATTAGTGAATCAAGAGAATTGAGAGAATTGCGATGATTTTCACCTGATTTTAGCACCTGAATTTTGTTAACAGATGGAGAGGGAAACTCATGGCTGCACAAGCTTGGAATGAATATAAACAAGTGGTCATTTCTGAATTCCCTGGTTGGATGGAGTGAAAACAGCTCTAGAAAAAGGTATATTTATATAGCAACTATTACTCTTGTTTTCTGGGACACATGATACATTACATAAATGGGGAGGGTTGTTTTTTTTTTTTTTTTATGTGAGCTCTGCTTAAATGAAGTTGTGTAGCTTGGATTTCTGAACGAAGTAGTATAGCTTAGATTTATACAAGTCACCATTCTAAGTAATCAGATCAGTCTCTTTTGACCTTATACACCTGTTAGTTAATTATGAGACTCAGTTAAGGATTATGATACTCAAAATAATTTTCCAATAGGAAGTTATCTACTGCATTAAGCCAGAGAGATCTGATTGAAAAAACAAAACATAATGATATGTTTTTAATCAAGAAAAAAGAAGATAGAAATTCTAAAATTTTATATCATACTCTGGTATAAACAGGGTCTATCAAACATATTGTAAAAGGTAGTTTTAAAGGAGGTTTTAAAGTACGCTTTTCTTAGCTGTGATAAAAGCCAGTTTTCTTAAGAGGCAGCATATTTCTGCATGACTTTTTTTTTTACCTAAGTTTTCATTTTTGGTTTTAATGACATAAATATACGTAAGTAATTAACATCAAAGTAGTCATGGAGAAGTAATTGTCAAACCACAGAACTATGTATGATGGTGTCCATAGATCAAAGCTGACAAGTCAGAGTTGCTAAAATTCTTCTCCCAAAGGTCCATTTTCTTTGTTATCAGCAAAAAGATATGTTTTAAAACTATACTAGATGTCTCCAATAAAAATTTTTAAGTGTAATATGCACATCTGGAGTTGCTGTGCATTTTAGTTCTATACTTCAAGTTGGTAAAGTAATTTTTATTATACAGTAGATCATCTGAACACATCTGGAGTTTGTTCTGCTGCTGACCACAAAGCAACTGAGCTGGAGGAATGTACAACCAAAGAAGTGCCATATATTCCATACAAGTTAGCTATATTATATATCATCAAGGTAAAAAAACCAAACTAACAAACAACAGCCCTTCCCCCCAAAAAAAGCCCCAGCGTGAATGAATAATTTACAATACAAAAAATTGCCAATTGAATTAAGTGTCTCTTTTTGCAGGCTGTACTAAATGAATTGTGATAATAGTTTTCATCATATTAATTCAATTCTCGCAATCTTATTGCTTAGTAAGTTTCTTCTTCACGTTTAGAAGCCTGCATTTAAATTTTGAATATTGGCATAAAAATACAAACACTGAAATGGGAATGATTTCTCAAGTTAAGCTCAGATATTAAGTTGCTTAAATTTGCCTGTTCCAAGTAGGTGTCTAAAGATAAAAAAAACTCCCTTGTAACAGTAGATGGAGAAAACCCTTGCCTTCCCATATATTTCTCATCATGTTTCTTGATTGTTGGAAGTAGCTTTTGACTTGCTGCATGAGGTTTTGTTGCTATTGCAATATTTCTGGTACCAGTAACTAGCATAACTTTGGATTTTCTGCTTAGCCAGTTTATTTTATATTATGCAATATCTGTGTGTATATGTGTCCGTGTATATATATATATTTCCTGGTTTATTGGTTTCTTTGGTTTATTTATTCCATTAAATATGCTCTTGTACTCTTGTTCTTTTATTATGAATCAGAAAAGTTCTTTGACTTCTGTGGTACAGGCGACAGACTGCTGAGCTAGCTGTAAGCATTCTAGTAAGACAACTCAGAGCTCTGTGGGTGATAAAAGGGATAAACCCATCTGGATCTTTTCTGTCTTCTCCTAGAAGAGGCTTTTCTTGTGTCTTAATCTTTTAATTGTGAACCTTTAAAATTCCTCTACTTCTACAGTAGTGTTTTTGATGGGGGGTAAATAGGACAGCATATTTCAATACCGCATTACTGCTTTTTCACTCTCCAATTAACTGCTTGTAAATACTCACAAAGATTTAATCTGTCATCGTAGATAAATGTTAACAACCACAACTATTTAAAAATAATGCATCAGCCACCGCAAAAAGAAATCTGAGATCTTTTTCTTTTTCAGTTTTATTTCGGCTGAGCTGCTCACTGTCAGCAGAATCTGCATCATATTAAGCTTAAATGAAGAACTGAAACCAAGGAAATCTCTGGAAAAGCTCTAGATTTTTATAATTTACATATAATCATGTTCATTATTGCGGTAATTCATCCAGCAGTATCTGTTAGCCTCATTTAAGATGCACAAGTATCAGTCTTGCGTAATTTGACATTGCACCTACCAAACAAGTATGTCAAAAGAAAAGTGGACAGCAGAAACTGGGATGGGAGATAGCGGAATTTTCCTTTTGTGATTATTATGAATTGGATTAGAAACAAAATTAATAAAACGGAGTCACTAAGGATCCTGATGCAATTTTAAGCTTAAATGACTCATTTTCAAACGGAAGAAGATCACTCTGCCAGTCCTATATGTATCCATCTTTTCATTAGCCACGAAAAATGCCTGTAGTACACCTTAAAGTTATATCAATTTTGCATGTTTTCAAATTATTTTAATGGAAAACAAAATAAAATTGAGTGTAATCTGTATCCAAATTGTGTTATCTAACCCTTAAATGCAAAAATGTAATCTTCTCCACTTCCTACTTTTTTTTTTTACTTTTTTCTCTGTCTCTTTACAATGCTGTTTTTCTTTTTCAAGAACTTTAGAATAAGCGTAATGACTATATCTTCCGTATTCAATTCAGATCACTACAGTAAAAAGGAAGAGGTGGAGATGCAATACTAGGGCTAGAAAAGAAAATCCATTTCAAGACATATAATATATTTTCTAGTTGTTGAAGCCTGAAAGCTTTGGCCTGCAGTCCTGTTGGCTATTTATCTGTTTTCAAGATCACTCTTCACTGTACTGTATCTGTAATTTTGAGAAATGTACCTCAAAATTGTTTAATGGTTCATTATAACTGGAGCTGCTAGTGCTCCGAGTTGATAATTTCCTTCATCCTCTACAGATTGTAAAAGACATGCAGCAAATGAAAAATAAACACATGAAGATAATCAGAGAACTAGACAATATAAGGAAAGAAAACCAGGTAATTATTCTGGAGCATTAGCATCGTAGTTGTATCATACCATTAGTCAAAATGACACAGAGGGATAAAATCTACTTCATTCACATTTACATTCAGGTACCCATTCTAAGTCATATCACAAATAATGTCAATGTATCTTTAACCGTATTTGATCTTACAGCTTTGTGAAATCTGGTTTTACTTTTTGTCTGGCACAGTTGCAGAGATCCTTCTAAACTTCATTTGTTACTAAACTTTTCTATTAAATGCCACCTTCCTCTAATGACTGACACCATGGTTAGAACATTTGTGTTTACACAGGTTGTGCCTTTCAAGAATGATCTTATTGTAAAGGGCTGTGCCAAGTTGTACTGCCTTCCCTCATTGCCAAAGTGGAAAGTTTTACTGCCTTTTCTACTGTGGATACTTTCTCCTCCACTTTGCACATAACTTTCTGTTAGCCTTGCAATATTTTTTCAGTATGGTTTACAGAATAGCAGAATCCCTCCACCTGTAAACCCCTGCAAGGCCACAATGAGGATCCAGGGGTGTCAGTCCTGTGACCATAACCCCACAGTGCCTCACTTCCCTTAGTGGAAGCATTTCTGCGTTCCATTAGTCAGTAATTCTCCCAAAACATGAAATTACCCACATCATCTTTGGCTACACAGTTCTAAAACCTTTTCTTGCGGCCACTGCTTCGTCTTTCTGCTTATTTGTCACATCATTCTCCTTTTCTGATCCAGAGTAAGACAGGCACTTAGTTCCTGTGCAGATGTGTGTTTTCCATACAATTAAAGTTTGTTCTGGGTGAACAGAGAGAAAAAATTCAGAAATTCCTCTGGGACTTCCAAGGAGAAGTGAGCTCTTCAGACTGTCAAGCAAACTTGAGAGAGTTCCCCGCGTGTAATGTATAAAGGTGTGGTATCTTTTGGTAGGGAGCAGGACTTCATCTTCTTCTCCAGTTATCGCATCTGCACAAGCATTGCAATACCTGTGTAAATCCATTCCTGTGCTTCGGTAGGAATGCAAACCTTGCACAGTCACATCTTACACTTTCAGTTGACTCTGTAGATCACTAGGGAAGGAGAAAGAGAGAAACAGGAAGAACACAGATGCATAGTAAAAGAGAATTGCCTACTGGGCACAGATGCAAACACAGGGACTGCAATGATCTTTCTTCACAGAACCTCTTTCATTTTGGCTGCTGTAATGTGTTATTAATTAAAATCCCTGAAATAAAAATCATTCCAAGAAGCAGTGGAAGTATCTGTGTTTTTTAAAAGTTTCTGATTTGTTTGTATTTCTCATAAAATTTTATTGCCTTACTTAGATGTATCCTATCGCTGAGAGTTATTTTTTGTACTACTTATATTATATCTTATACTTCCAAGCTTTTGTTTTCTGAGCAAAATTTAATTTCTTTAAAATTGCTTAGCTATGCTTAGAGTGAATACATTCTGGTCTGCTCTCAGAAAGGCTTTGGTTTTTACTTCTGCAGAAAAACAGAGAAAAAATAAATTACTTTAGTAGTAAGTTTTGCTCAAAATCTGCAGCAGGTGAAAATATAAACCTCCTGTGCTCAATAAGAAATGTTTGCAGACAATGAAAAGCATTGAAGGAAGAGAACCAAGAGTTACTTGTTGTGGAAACTGTCCTCTTTATGACGCTTGGCTCTTGTGTTCTCACTCACTATTCATTTTCTCAATAATCTTTTGTAATACAGGAGCAGACTATAACTATTATGAAGAAACATTATGGTGAGAAGATGAGGAGTCTGAAATCCCAGTTAGAAGCTTACCAAGAACTGACGAACAAGAATAACACACACTGGCAAGATACAGTTAAGGTAACCAAGAAGTACAATTTTTACATGGGGGTAAGAATGGCAGGTACTTTCAGAGGTTGCAGGAACAGGCTGTATAAGTAATGTTTTCTTCTTAGGGACAGCAGTCAAATAAAAACACACAGTTTGTTAAGTTAATGCAAAACTGTGTCTGTGTCCTTCTGGAGATGAATAAAACCTTGCACAGTTTGTTTCCAAAACAGTTTTCATAGCTTGGCCTATCTTCATGCCCCTGATGAAAACTCAGTGTGGGGTTCTCCCATACTGTCCGTGCTTACGCACTTGGAAATAGCTTTGTTTTTATGAAAAAAAAAAAAAGAAGTGTAAAGATATTGACAGAATATATAGGATGTGTAACGCTTTTCTGGTGATGAACAGATATTAAGGTTTATCCTGTTCCTCCTTCTCTTCTGCTGCCAAGGAAAAGGTTCAGTGCATTCATGCCTTTAGGAAGGTCTTTAGAATCAAAGTACGTCTGGTCACATGTGGTCATTGTAAATCGGTCAATTTTTATTGTTTTTGTGCAAGATTCCCAAGACTTAGCAGCCTGGTCCAAATGTTATGACTTCTCAACATGTGTGGAACAAAAAAATACAAACTATAGGCCTTTTTGAAAAATGAAGCACCGGTGTAGAAATTGTAATCCCTTTTGCCACATTCTACTGCCTTCAGAGCCTGAGGGAAAGAAACAGGCAACTGGTCCAAGAGAAGGAGGATCTACTTCACCAAATGAATCAACAAACAGAGAAATGGGAAGAAGGAAAGGTAAACAAAGCTAGTTTGGGTTTTCCTTTTGGAGTTAAGACAGTGTTCTCACTACCATTTCCAGTGTGTGCTGTTTCCAGGAGCCTAAGGGATGTGGAAACCACACTGTCTGACTTTAGATATGTACATCTAAATTAGCTAAGATTGAACTGCTATGCACTTGCCTTCCTTTTTTTCAGAGCACCCAAGTAGGTTTTTTGCCTTCAAACACCAATGAAGATGACATATTTTTTTTTTGGTCATATTATATTATTCTTTCCACTAAAAATTATTAGATTGTCATTTCTCTCTCTCATTTCACATTTCATATCTTTTGAAGAATTTTTAAATTGTAGGGGAGCACATTGGTTATTTTTTAATTTAGCAATTAGAATTAAAAATCAACAAAAACTTCACCTCATCTAAGCTACTACAACACTGCAATGCAACTAGTTGACCTAGCAGCAAAACTACCTCACTTGGCAGCTCCCGGGAAAAAGGGGTGTGCTTAAAATTCCTCAGGTTTTCCAAATTTCTCTGTAATAATGCAACTTCAGTTTACTAAAGATCTGAGATGGCTGCAGAGATGGAAAAACAAATTTGTTGGGTTTTTATAGGTAGCATCTGTGAGCATGGTCTGATAATTGTTATTTTCTGCGTAGTGCTCTATTCCACATAATATGTGTAATTTTGCAAATCTTCAACACTGCTTTATAACAGCCAATTTTCATTGCACTGCTCCAAGATAGGTATTCAGGGAGATCTTAGCTAACCTTGTGGCAGGGTGGTGGTCGGGGTGAGTCTCAGAGGCAGATGCTCTTTTGCATTTATGAAACTGAATGCAGATTTCTGTAGGATTTCAGAGTGAAGGTCTCAGGGAGGACGTGTGTTTTGTTTTGTTTTTTTTTTCCCGAATGATGTAGCACCACCTTTCGATTAGATTTTGTATAGCACCAGTATTTAAAATTCAGGTTTTCTCTCTTCAAACACTTTCAACAATGTCTACCACAATAATACCTTATTTCTGACTGATAAACTGTGAAAAATCATGGGTTTTACAAATCCTTTGACCTAATTGTTATATATCAAGGAAATTAGTAAAAATATAATAAAGAGTAAGAAGTCATGAGGATATAATGTCCTAAGGCTTGTAGGACGAAGGAGTATCTTCTATTAGACCAAGTAATGCTGGCAAGATTTGACACACAACAGCCTTTTCTCCAGAGCTGCCTTAGGACTGTGCTTCCAAAAGCTTTTGTTCCTCAGCTGTTTCAGGAGTCTCTATAATTTTTGTCTCCTCTTTCATTCCAGTAACGTAGAGAAATGCTGAAGAAATATAAGCATAGGATATCTTGGTACAGGCTCTTGTGAAAACACTAGAGTCTGAGCAGTCTCTGGTTCATTTCTATATTTTCTTTTCTATTAACAGCCAATTACTGCACAACAGCCCTATTGTGTAGGCTGTGCCTATAAGTGGCAACAACATTAATTCACTATTATTGATTATTCTCCCCAAGGAAATATAATGAAAACTGGTAACATTGATTTCCTGCTATCTTCTTTTCTTGTCTTGCAGGTCTGGATTCTAGGAAATATGTGTAAAAACCTAGACTATCTTTATGCCCAGCACACACTGAGTGAGTTTTGTATTTCAGATGCAGAGTTTCTTGATCTCTCTGTTTTCTTTCCTGTTTGTTTTTCTGTTTACACTGAGGTACATACCAGCTGAAGTCAATATAAACTTTTCCACTGCAATACTTTGTTGCAGGTGGAATAATAAAGGAATATTGAAGCTACAAATAATGTCTGTCATGACTCCAAACTCCTTAGCATAACTGGCTTATTGCAGTCAGCATCGGTTTTGAGCAGGTTTATTTTCAGCACTTGTAGCTTTCCCTTTAGAATTCTAAAACAAAACAAAGCACGACCCCTTCAAAATTCTTTGAGTTTTAATAATTAAATGGAATTCTTGATTATTAAAATTTATTAGTTCATTATAAATTCTTGATTTCTAAAGGGACGTGATTTGGCCTGCCTAGACAATATTCTAGGAACTGCATATTAGAAATGTTTAAGTTGTTCTTACCTGGTTTTCCCTTTTTTTTTTTTTTTTTTTTTCCCAACTCAGCTTTGCAGGAACTTCACGACATCAGTCTATATGTGGAAAGAG
>NW_009214969.1:56330-63410 GCF_000690835.1 Fulmarus glacialis
AAAAGTTCTTCAGCAAAAGTCTAAAAAGACAGAAGGAGAAAAAGCACATATGTCAGTGGTTTTACAATTAAAAACAGAACAAGTGAGGACAAAAATGGAAATGTAATGGGTTGTTTTTAGGATTATTGCAGGTATTTCAAAGGCAATCAGGCTGACTCTAGCAAAGGCTGAAGTAAACCATGGGACTAACTGATACTAAAAACTGTGTGCAAATATATACATGGCTTGAGAATGATAAATTGGTGATGAATGATTAAAACACCACAGTAATGGAGTGAATTCTTACTCTCCTGGAATCACTGATAGTGTGTTATTGTTCTCATTGTAATATTAGATAATATGCACTTTGCTACAAAATCTTTTAAAGATCTACTTCTTTGGATTATAAAAACTATATTCTGAATGTTGGAACCAAGCAGCCCTTCTTATTCGATATCTTTTGCTTTTCTCCATTTTTGCTGTACCTTGCTCATTAAAATCTTGGCAATTTCATATGAAAGGAGTGAAAATCTAGATCCTGGCTTAGCGTATAAGAGTTATCTTTGTTGCCCCCAGGTAGCTAATGAAGAAGAGAAGCCTGAATGGTCAATGGAGAAGGGATATCTTTGGCAAGCACACACCATGCTGCAAAAGATACAGGAATCTTTACAGAAACGAGAGAGAGAAGTCACTGGGCTCCTACAAAGTAAAAGAAAATATAACAAGGCAATGAAACCTCAAATTGCGGTGTTAATATTTTTGAAAACTCTTGTCAAGAAGGTAAGAACTCAGTTACTGCAAAGAAGAAAAATTATTTACTGGGTTTTCTAAAATGTTCAATAAGGAAAAAAGTGCAGTTTTATTTATTGTTGTTACTGTCTTAAAAAATTGGAAAAATTATTTTTTATACATTGATTTAAACACATTGATTTAAAGGTTACAGGTGAGTTTTTCAGAATAACACATGGAATTAAAGAACCATCAATGCCCACTAAATGTCAGCTTACAGAAAACTGATTAGACCGATTTGCACACTCCTTAACTGGCATTATTTTAAAGGACAAATTAGTGAAGCATGAGAATGGCATCATAGAAAAAACATGTTTTCCTATCCTTCCAGTTGTTATGTGAACTACATGAATTACAAACAGATGTGCCAGCTTTACAGGAAATATGATCTAATTTTTGATTCATGTTAGGTTCACACCATATACTGTGATGTCCCTGGGGCACAACAGCACATCAGTCAGCTTATCAGGAAGAACGAGGATGAAAAGGCTGATCGGAAAAAAAGCCTTTAATAACGCTCAGGCTGACGTTCTGTCCTATGAAGTATTTTATGGAAATGAACCTATGGATGACAAAAGGTATATTGGATAGTTAATAAAGCAAAGATAGAAATAATACAGAAAAATAATGAGCTGTTTTCACAGAGAGAAAATACATTTTAAAGAATGCTATTATAATTTCCATGTATAGTTATGGGGACGAAAAATCAAAGTAGAGTCTACATTTATATTAAAAAAGAAATCAGGGATCTTAGAAACACCAGCTACAAAAAGCAGGAAAACATTTCAGCTTAACTGGCTTACGCAAGTTTTATCCAGTGTATTATAAAATATGCTGAAATAAGCTTATTTGGCAAGCCTGTGCTACATTAACATCTTTTTCATCCTACATTTTTACAGGATGTGTCTTCCTCACGTTCTGGTTAATTGCATCTTTCTTGTGGTTTAAATAACCAGTTCCTTAGAAACCCTTCCTTTTTTTTTTTTTTTTTTTTTTTTTTTTTGAATGACAGGACACAGCTCTCAACGAAGCTTTTCAGAAATCTTGGGAAAGCAAAGTCTGAATTAGAATATATTAAAACAGAGAAAATTGTGTTTGATTGTATCCAGACAGGGGAAATCCCCACTGGATTAAAAGGGATTGTCTTTATGTAGCCTTGACAGGTGAGAAATCCTCTTGTCAATTCAGAGAAGCCTAATTATCCTCAGCCAGGACACAGCTCTCAACGAAGCTTTTCAGAAATCTTGGGAAAGCAAAGTCTGAATTAGAATATATTAAAACAGAGAAAATTGTGTTTGATTGTATCCAGACAGGGGAAATCCCCACTGGATTAAAAGGGATTGTCTTTATGTAGCCTTGACAGGTGAGAAATCCTCTTGTCAATTCAGAGAAGCCTAATTATCCTCAGCCAACTCACTTTTGAATATAGGAAAACAGTACAGCAGTATAAGGCGCTGCCATGCCATAACGTATCCTGTGAAACTTCTTCAGTTATATGCATTTTAATGAATTACTGTATGAATTTTAATACTGGCTTGTAAACACATGGTTTCCATGTTTATACACCACTGTTCATCCTTTCTTTGGTATCTTTGTCATTTTGAAAATCAGGTGTCTTTTGTATATCAGGTGTCGAAATATCTCAGTGGGTGTCCAAGGTAGACACACCCAGAATTCCCCCAGATTTGGCAGCCATACACGGAATGCAACAGCAAATGCAGAATTCAGAAGGAAGTAACCCCTTTTGAAGAAAACTTGAAAATATCCGTTGCATGAATTTAACATATTGTGCTTTTCTGAGAGGACTAGTAGGAAACCTTTTTCTAATGTTTGGCTTGCTTTTTCTATGATTCTGCAACACAAAACCTGATTTTGGTGGTTTAGGCAGGGAAAGGAAGGAGGTTGTGAACTTCTATTTGAGAGAATGACTATTTCTAATTTACAAGATTTACTGGGTTATATGTTTATTATACGTCACTATATAATTACTGGAACTCTCCAGAAGATCCTGCAACATGCTCTGAGGAGGCAGACTGACCATCCAGAGGAACTCATGCAGAAGTTTAAAATGGAAATCAAGGTAATATACTACAATATATCATCCCACATGGTTTTAAAGAAGTTATTAAAAAATGCCATCCTTATCCTAACTGTTCTTAAGGGATTTGAGATTTGCTCTGGATTATATTCTATGATGTCTGTACATGCATCTTTTTCCAAAAAGCAAATCTTGATGGGAATTATGTACAGAGATCTGCAGTTACATACCTGTAATCCCTAAGCACATTTACATTAAAGAATAACATAGCTTTGCTACTAGTGAATTACATGGTCACATCTTTCTGTGTATGAAAGGATTCCCATATTCTACTTTTCCACCTATAAATCCATTTTACCGTTTACATACAAATCTTTAGGCATCTTGATGGCCCTGGATGTCTGTTACAAGTGAAGGTACATTAATGTGTTCATATATCTAATAATTTGGGATGCACAGATGTCCTGCTTACTAGCAGGTTACAAATGAAATATTGTCTCATCTGCATTTACTTCAGAGTAAATAACTGAAAGAAATAACTATTTGAATTGAGTTTTCTCTGCTGAAAGTGACCCAGACATGTACTTTAGTGACGCAATGAAAACCAGAGTGCAATAATGCATATTGCTGTTGTTGGATCTCAAAGTGAATAGCCCCAAAATTGCCTGAAATCACTATCTCCCCTACATAGACATTAACACAACAACCGTCATCCCAAGTTAATGCACAGAAATTCTTCATTGGTGAGTAATGAACACAAACTGTAAAATATTTATGTTGGTAATTATTAATTATACCATCAGTTGCCTTTTTTTGTTTGGTTTGGTTTTGGTTTTTTAAGTTTACCAAAGAACAAAGGAACAGTAAGAGAGATACCAACACTGGAACAAGGTCCCCATTTTAGAGAGGGTCACTGGAAAGAAGGCTTGAAGCAGAAAAGCACTTTCTGCAGTATCTCTGGAGTGGAAAATGAATTGGAAGAATTAAAAGCGCATGGTTCACTAAATATCAGAAAACTTATGCAGGCATTTAAGTGTTTTGAAAATCTTACCCCTTTTAAGAAATATTTCTAAGACATCTTTAAAAAAAAAAATCAACAAAAAAACAGCATTATGATAACCTGAAAAAGTCTGTGACTGAACAAAGAAGTCTTTGAGTCAAACAGGTAGATCTGCTTGTAAGTGGATGGGATGCATCTCGCTAAGCTTTTGCTGTCTAAAATGGGGCATTTAACATAGGCAGAGAGGTGGCTCCAGAACAAATGAAGGTGAAGATAATGGTTGTTATTGTTGAAGACAAACACTTGTTGTCTTTAACAAATGGTTGTTGAAGACGATAATACTAAGTTCCTGGAAAAAAAAAACACACTGCAAATTTAGATACCAAATGTGCACTCTTAGGATTGGGGGGTTTTCAGCTGCCAAGCATAGGTACCTGGGGCTATGACTGGTTTATCTGCAGTAGTCAGCTGAGTCAAGTCCCTAATGTTACTGCCTATATGCTAAGTTGAAAACAAGTTTTATTCCAGTGCTGACCTGGCATTCAGAAGGTAACATCCACAACCTTTAGTTTTTTTTAACTGCATGTCTGTTCATTATGTGCTGCTTCTAGGTTTGAATTACCTATCCAAAAAGAACACTCTCTACAGATGAAGCATACCTCTATGACAGTGCTTTTATGCAAACAAATTGATAAGTGTATTATAAATATATACTGCTGGGAACACAATGTCTGTTCCTGAGTGCCATTAATGTATTTGTAGCCTGTTTCAATTGAGCTGTTAGTCCACTTTTCTGCAGTAAGACCACTGGAAGGAAATGTAAGAGAAAAGAAACAGGGACACAGATGTCACTAAACTGTAGATGCATTATGGTGATGATGCTCAAGAGAAAAACAACTAGAGTGGGTAAAGAAGAGGGTGAATGTGAGTGTTTAGTGATGAACATACCACTCCAGGATGCACCACCATTGACGATCAGTCCAAGCATTAGACTGGACTGAACCAGTGCCTGTCCACCACAGGCAGAGAAAAAAACTAAATATTTGTAAAAACTATATATGAACTACATGCAGGATGTACACATAGACCACCGATTGCTGCAGTTAGAATTTTGATGTATTTGGTGGTGAGGCAGTTAAGGGCAGTTTTAAATCAGCTTTAAAGTATGTAACAAGCCAGACCTCTGTTATAAGTCAAAGGCGATTTTTGAACTATGGTGCAGCTATTGACCTGTCTAGTGTAAAGCAATTGAATATTTTATGCACAATAGGGTAAAATAAAATAAACTGCCCAAAAAGAAATAACTTCTTTATTAACTTTATTGGTTAGCTTTGTTAACTATTTAAACAAGGTCCTTATGTGAAAAGATTGTATCTGTGAAGAAGGTTTGACACAATTCTTATTATTCTTTTTCTAACCTTTTTGAATGTCTGACTCTAAAGCTTATAATTTAGCTCCTTCCTTCATTTAATCTCGTGTCTATGCAAGTTTACTGAAGCAATTTCATGGCTTCATATGCAATTGTTCAGGTTGCTAGTTTTTATATCTTTTTTAACTCTGCAACAGATAGAAAAGGATTAATTTCTTTACAATTGATTTTTACTTACTATTAATGTCAACATTAAGGCTGGGAATTAAATTTAATTAAAATGGTTCACAAAACAGCCTATAAAATAGCAGCTGTTACATACTTTAAACTTAATTAAATTAACCAATATATCATAAGTGACAAAAATAAGAATAAGAAAACAAAGTCAATTTGATTTTATTTTGATAAGAACTGTTCAAGTAAAGGATGTACTAACTGAGATTAGTGAATTGACAAATTGTTTCTCATCCCCCTAGGCCAGATATTTAATTGTATTTCTGAACCTAAAAATTCAAAAACATGTCTCTGACTGAGACAGCCAAGATATCTAGATCTTATTTGAAAGAACTGAAAAATGAAAATTCTACTAAATACAGTAATTTTTGGCTCCTAATGTCTTAGAGAACTGGTGACTAGTTGTTTGGGGTATTTTTCAGTAGTTCTCATACTTTCCTACTTTATTTTTATTTTTAAACTGAAAAGAAAACCAGCCTTTCTCCTTTATCAGCTCCCAAACTACCTCCTGGTTTGGAAGGGACTAATGCATTTTAGTGTATTTTTATACACACAAAAAAAGAACTTTTATTTAAGCAAGACCAAAATTCAGATTTAAATACCAAAGCTGCAAAAAGGGTACTTATATTCATCCTCAGATGAGAAAAATGGGGGAAAAATTTTAAAAAAGGCCACTTTATTTCCAAGGAATTCTGATTGTTTCTATCATGTGCAATGGTGGTTTGCCTGCCTTACGGTCTGCCCTTCTAAAGGATTCTCATGATACATCACAGCAGCATTATAAATCCCTGATAATTATATTTTACTATTTGTCTGGTACATGGAAACAAACAAACAAAGATAAAAAAAAGAATGTAATCAAATTAAAGGCCAGTATACTGAAAGAACAAATAATTATTTAGAAAAATTACACTATTCAGAAGCTTCATTTTAAAATGCTTTTCTCTCACCGGGGAAGAATCTTTGCTGTAGAAGTCAAGTACTCTTTAGGAAAACTTCTGTATGACGTAACTCTTATTTAGCACACCTAATCTTTTGACCTGCAAACAATCAAATGGCAATATTTAATCTAGTTCATAAAATAGTGAATAACCCTTGAGTAAAATATGATCATATCAATTTCTTATTGGAACTGTGTTTGAATGTCTGTTAAAGATTCACTACAGCCACTGTAATAAAAGAATTGATCCTGGAGAAAAGAAAAAAAAAAAAGAAAAAAAAATCAGCAGTAAAATGTAAGATAAAATTCTCAGAATGTAGAGATGTGGGTTGTCTAATATCTACCAGGGAAGACAATAAGGTTGAATTACAAAACACTGGCGTATGTGAAAAAAGATGCAGGCCTGCGATAATTTTCAACCCCCCGTTCTAAACCTCCCACAAATATGAATTAAAAACTTAGAATGACTTTATTAATACCCACCAGTTCAAAAGATGTCATTACTTATTATTTATTATTAACATTTGATAAGTCTGGAGCTTTTCTATCGGTTCTTTTTTGTATTGCTTGTACTTAGAGCATTAGAAATGTGTCTGAAATTATTTCAAAATGAAACAAAAAAATGGATAAATTTTCGTCCAAAAATCTTTTGCATGACATCATAAGTATCATAAGTAATAGGCTTGACTGTAATCTGAGATATGTGAGATCTATGGCTGCAAGTACCATAG
>NW_009214969.1:63428-85178 GCF_000690835.1 Fulmarus glacialis
GCAAGTACAATTAATATTTTCTTAAAGAAAGTCCTGACTGACAGTAAATTATATAAGAAAGACAATCAATCTTGGTATATTTCTGCAAAAGCAATGATGATACCCTTCAGAAAAACTCTGAGATCAATGGGCTAGGGATTGATCTCATTCATGTTTTGTAATTAAACAGTAAAGCCATTGACTCCTGAGTAGCAACAGATGTATACAGTGTTATATTACAAGCCAGAACTAAGCAGCTTTCTGTGAATCATCTTCTGCAATGCTTTTCACTAACAGAAACAAAATGGTTCTGCCATTTCTTCACAGCTGAAATGTAAAGGCATAGGAAATTTAATCTGCTTGAACATTTGCTTATTAGGTTGTTTCATACAGATTTTGTGATACAAAGCTACAAACTACTTGTTAAAATGAGAAGCAGCCACACACAATTTTTGCAGATTTACCTTAGCAGATTTCCTGAGAAAAATGTTCTTTCCTTGTTCAGGAAGGAACCTGACCTTTCTAATTCAGGGAGGATTTGCAGAAACACCAACAGATGTTAGAAGTTTATTACTTTTTGAATTTTCATAGAATAAAATGGACCTGACTGGGTTTTTCATGACTGAAAATTTCTAGTTTGAAAGTCATGAATGCAAAACCTGTGCATTTCCAATGTGTGCGTCTCTTGTTTGTGGAAGCAGGAAGAGGTGTAACTAAAAGCCAAGGTATAGGTAGGTGTCGTTGTTTAACCTGGCAGGCAGCCAAACACCATGCAGCTGCTCGCTCACTCCCCCCCACCCCCCCCAGCAGGTCGGGGAGCGAATCGGCAAGAGTAAGAGTGAGAAAAACTCGTGGGTTGAGATAAAGACAGTTTAATAGAACAGAAAAGGGAAAATTATAATGATAAAATATACAAAAATGAGTGATGCACAATGCAATTGCTCACCACCCACGCTGACCGATAACCAAGTAGCGATCGGTACTTCCTGGATCACGCCTACCATTCATATACTGAGCATGACGTCACATGGTATGGAATACCCCATTGGCCAGCTGGGCTGGGTGTCCTGATTATGTTCCCTCCCATCTTGTGTACCCAGCTCAGTCAGTAGGCATGGGAGCTGTCCTTGGACTAGGAGGGTACTTAGCAACAACTGAAAACATCGGTGTGTTATCAACATTCTCCTCGTACTAAATCCAAAACACAGCACTAGGAAGAAATTTAACCGTATCCCAGCCGAAACCAGGACAGTAGGAGATCTGGGAGCAAAACTACTGATCATTACTGATTTTGCAAGGAGCAAGCAGAAGAATGTGTCAGTATCAAAACAGTATTGTATTACCCTGGAACAATATTTCCACAGACAATAGACCAAAATGAGTAAATATTCAAGGTGTTCCCCATGTTCTCCTCAAAATAGTGGGTAAGCAATGTCTGGTTTCCTGAGACAAATACCGTGGGTCATCTTCCATTTTTACATATACTGTTTTTACCAATCTTCAGAAACCTGGACCCTATCTAAAACCAGGATGAAAGGCAGAAGAAACAGCTCTGACAGTTACAAGCACAAAGCCTTCATTACATAAAATTTGACAAAAAAAAAAAATCTGTCTTTTCAGAAGGGAAGATTATTAGCAAAAATTTGCAAAACATTTTTAGTGTTGATATTTTGGATTATAGCAGTAATTATATGGAGAAAAAAGTTCTCAACCAGAAAACCATCAGTTCCCAAACATACTTGCATTTTACATCAGCTTAGTTACAAAATTTAAAGTCTGTAATTAACTTATACAGGTAACAGTGAAATTTAGTTTTTGGTTACATGATTTATTAACTAGTTGTGTACAAAGAACTCATGAGCTTCATTACCATAGCATAGCATTTGTAATTTAGCTGTCTTACTAGGGAAAAAAGCTGAAAGAAATGAAATGCTGAGTTTGTATCTTACCAGCATCTTTCTGCCCTGTTCTAACCTGAAAGTCACAGCATTTCTGGTCTAGGGTGTCTTCAGGGGCTGCTCCTTAGCTCTCCAGGACACCTGACCTGAAGTGCATCAGTTCCTAGGAAGGTTAGATTGTCCACCTTGGTAATGGCTTTCTAATTATCTTAGACAGTGATAAAACTCTGGTATTACTTTATGTATCTTTTTTCATATCGCAACAATTTGACGTACTCTGTGTCACTACAACACAGATGCTTTGCAGACATGACTCTTTTCAGCTTAGGGCAGGTTATATATAAGATAAAAGCAGCGATCCTATGTGCAGTTGTCAATTCTTTCATGTTTTTCAGGTATCTGCAGCTCTCACATTAACTCTTTGCAGTCTCAGGTGCTTTCTCTCTCATGTGAGATCTGCCACTGAATAAAATTTTAGCTAATATGGAACTCTCAATCTCATCAGACAAATTCTTTTCTACTATGCTCATTTGAGCAGATGTAAAAAACATTGATGAAAATCAACATAAAAGAATATTTTGCTTTGAAGGAACCATTAAGATTCTACTTCTAATCCAGTCCTAGTTTTACAGCTCTCTGACTATTGCTTATTTCAGGTATATAGTTTTGGAGTTTCATCTTTTCTTATGTGTTTTAACGTTATTCCACATATAGTGTGATGGAAAAGATAAAATTAAAAAAAAAAGGAAAGGCTTCACAGTAGGAATGCATGATAGTGGCAGCATGATGCAAAGTCAGCTGGATTGACAGAATATATGGGGAAGGTGAGTTTTAATTTAGAGAGCGTTGGGGTTTTTAATCTTATGCTAGATAAAGTCTCCTTTTTACTGTGCTCACACCTTTTCCAAAAGGAGAGGGAGGAAAAAAATATTGTCTATGACATGAGTAGTAATATTAGTGTTGTGCAATGGCATGTATCTGAAAAAGCCTATGATTTTTGCCAGCTAAAATTCAGACACGTTTTCCAAACAGTTAAGGTTTTCATTTATGATTTTTAAAATATTAAAGGCAAATTTCTGACAGAGTTTTCATCTCTTCTCATGTTCCACTGAAAACATGCCTTTGCCTGGTGGCAGAACTGTTCATCTCCCAGAGAAATGTATCTCACTGTACCTAAGCTAAAAATCACCTCAATTGAAATGGTCACCATCATTAGTGGAAACAGGTGCCTTCACTTGGATGCTTTTTATTGAAACAGGTTTCCCTCAGGTCCGGACCTACTTGGCCTGACCCTGGTGCAAGAAAAGAAATGGGACCTCCTCTTCAGTCCCGGCTTCTCTTCATGTTTTCCTCCAGCTTTCGGTTTGCAGTTCACATGAAAGTCTTGCACCTTTTCAACAATTAAACAGTCCAGGGTAATGTCACCTTGTTCATCACTTAGAAACAAAAATGAATGCCATAGACATCACCTGAAACAAATAACAGTAGCTTCCTACTTCCTAGAGCAGAAGGCCTCTAAATGGAAGTTTACTGTTGATGTCTAATTTATTTGGCAATAAAATAGGTCACATTTTACTTTTTTCTTTTTTTTTTTTTTTTTGGTTACTTGAAGGCCACAACCATATCAGAAAATTAGAAAGCAAACTAACAGTAGCAGTCAGCTAATGTAAACCCTATAAGAGCAAAGGAAAAGTGGGGCAATGTGTAATTAATATTGTTAATGTGAAAATGAAACCAGAAAAGGTGGAATTGTTAACCTTAAGATATGGTCCTTAGTGTTATCCGTACAAAACCGTATTTTCCACACACAAGTCATATTCCCTATACCTCAGAATGTACAGAATATGGCAGAGTAATACAAATAACAAAGGAAAGGAAGAATTTTAACTCATGACCTGAGTCCATATTTTTTAGGCAGTCATTGAATGTGAGGAACAATTCTGAAGAGACTTCTGTTTAAAAGAACTAGCATTTTTACTCAAACTGTCAGCCTGTCAAAATTCCCCCAGGGATGGATACTGGGCCCCACGCTGTTCAACATCGTCATAAATGATCTGGATGATGGGACTGAAAGCACCCTCACCAAGTTTGCTGATGTCACTAAACTGAGTGGTGAGGTGAACATGTCAGAAGGGACAACATAACCAAAGAGCCCAGTACAGGCTGGGATCTGTATGGCTGGGGAGCGGCCTTGCTGAAAGGGACCTGGGGGTCCTGGTGGACAACAAGGTGAACACGAGTCAGCAGTACACTGCTGCAGCAACCAAGGCAAATTGGACCCTGAGTGCATCCTGGGGGCATTACTAGCAGAGATAGAGATGTGATCATCGCACTCTACTCAGTGCTTGTCAGGCTGCACCTGGAGTACTGGGTCCAGTTCTGGTCCCCACTATTGAAGAAAGACTGGAGAGGGCCAAAGGAGGGCCATGAAGATGTTGAAAGGGCTGGAGAACCTTCCCTGTGAGGAAAGACTGAATGAATTAGGTCTCTTCTTACTGGAGAAGAGCAAGCTTAGGGCGACCTCATCACAGTATTCTAGTACTTAAAGGGCAGCTGCAAAGAGGACAGAGGCTCTCTCTTCAAAAGGAGCCACATGGAGAAGACAAAGCACAACAGGTACAAGTTGCACTGGGAGAGGTTTCTTCTTGACATAAGAAAGAATTTTTTTACAATATGAGAACCATCATTCACTGGAACAACCTGCCCGGAGATATGGTGCAGTCCCCATTGCTGGAGGTTTTCAAGATGCGATGGGACAGGGTGCTAGATAATCTCATCTAGGCTCTCCTACTCATGAAAGATTGGACCAGGTGATCTTTCGAGGTCCCATCCAACCTGGGCTGTTCTGTGATTCCATGGTTCTATTGATGTTGACAGTCTAGAGCAAGGCCGGAGGCATGCCTGGCTGTACAGGAAGACCTCTCTGCTCACCACTCCCCGTCAAACAAATGTGCCCTCAGAAGTGCTGATCACTGTCCAAGAAAACTGCAGATGGGCTCTGGAGCACGTTTTCTCCTACATTCCCAGTGGAACTTAAGACTGCTGGTGACAGTGATCTTTTCCTATCAAATGCAGTCAATTATCTATACAGTGATAACTGCTGGTAGCATGGACTTTGTTGATAGCTGCTCCCCATCTGTTTATTTGTTTGGGTCCCACTTTAATGAACAGAAATCAGATAAAGCCAATTGCAGAGAGATGTTTTTCTTCTGTTGTTGGTGGTTAAAGACTTATTTAAGAGCATAGAAAATTACCACGCAGTCTAATCTGTCTGGTTATGAGCCTGGTTTTTTTTTATTGATCTACTTAAGTATTTTAATGACCATAAATTTAGATAGTGCATGTTTTTAAAAGTTGCCTGGGCCCCAGTTTTATTCTGTTCAATTTCCTTAGTAATTTAGGAGAAAGTTGTCCTTGCTTTGCAATTCTTAGCTAAGGCTTGACACATGTCCCACATGTTGTTTGCTAGGTGATGGGAAATGAATATGCTGATTTCTTGTTCGTGGTAAAAAGTGAAAATTTGCTTAATGAAGTTGCCTATTTTTAATAAATAAGATTTTTTCATCCTGTTAAAATACAAGTGAGGTTTTAAATTTCTCTTCTCCAACAGACTGAAAAATATTTTACTGTTAACAAGAATAAATAGGTTTGAAATCTGCTTTAGATTTAATCTCTCAAGGGAGAGGATTGTGTATCTACATGGTGGCGGAGCAGGAACGGTCTATCCCCTTGCCCGCCTCTCCAAAGACTGGGAATTGGCAGGACTGCTCTTTTCACCTATGAATAGTTAGAAGAATTAAGTTGTGAACAGACAAGCGACACTGGCTCCCCTGTTTGCACAAGAAAGTTCTGTGTGGTATGTGTGTGACTCTTGGAAATGGCATAGATCAGGTTTAGATGGAAATGTCTATGACAAAGAAAGCCCTCAGAGTATTCATTCTAAAATTTATCTCTTTAGGGAAAACTCTAAAGCTTTAATCTTTCCTGTACATAAGTAAGTCTGAGTTAAAGTAAAGCAGTTTCAGCTGCTACCGAAACTGGCATCCGTTGGGGAACTTTACATTCAGAGTCTGGCAGAAAATATTTCTCCACTTTGCAGTACCTACTTTTTTTCTCTTTTTCTTTATTTCACTTTGCTTGTTTTTCTCTTCTTTTAATTTTTCCACTTTTTTTCTTTTAAATGTCATAAATAATTTTTTTTCATCTGTGTCTAGTAATGATGATTTTTAGTTCATTGGTTAATTTTCTGAAATATGTCCCTTACTATATTTTATATATTTATATCCTTTTATCAATAATGAACAGTACTATTCTGATAATGTTTCAACTTTTTTTTTTCTTTTTTTTTCAGCAAACTTTTTAATTTGGTACTTTTTTTTTTTACAAATTAACTAATCAGGTTAAAACAAATATTTCAAAATTATTTAAATGTATTTTCTTTCATTTAATTGTATGACACAAATTCCACATCTTAAGAAAGAATAACAACAGTGCTAGTTGTTCTTACTAATATATCCTCTACACAGCTCAGTCCTAGTATTCTTTATTTCTGCTCACATTAATACTTTTTGTTTCTATGCTAGACCTTTTCTGCTCCTTGTGGGGTGTTCCAGTATCCTTAAATAGGATACATTAGTAAATACGTATTTTTAGGGTAGAAAAAAATTGTTACTCAGTTTTGATGTGAAATAAATATTGAACCCCCAAATTGCTATTAAATGAGAAACCATAGCCCCCTTGTTTCATTCAGCACAGCCAAATCTATTGCCTTCCATCAAATCCAAGCCATAGTAAAAAGAATCTTTTCCCAAGCTATGTTTCTCAGTAGTGTTGTATGCAGTATGCATGCGCTACTATATCTATATCTACTCTCATAATGGTAGCTATAGATGCAGGAGCATAACTGAAAATTATTATCAGACAGATTATTTTGTCCAAATGCTGCATGCGTTGTGTTTTCTTTGTTACAAATATAATCCTGAAGTGAATGGGAATTTTTGCCTCACATTGTGCCCACAGTGAATGCTCCTGATGATGTGGACTCCAGCTATTTCTACAGTATCCCCAGCTTCAAGCTCGGGCTTAACAAACAGATCAGCTGGTTGCATCCCCACCACATTTAGGGCAGAGCACAGGTTTGACTGTGCTGGCTCCCTCTCCTCTAGCGGCAGAGTGTGGCAGAGATGTAGACAGCGTGGCCATGGATGGAGTATGACCTCCATCCCCAGGCGAACACAGGTCTAGGTGACGGGGCAGTCTCAGAGGTCTCTGTGGCTTCAGTGCAGGCAGGATTACTGCTTTCAAAGAGATTACTGTGTGCTTGTGCTTGTGGTAATTTTTTTGGTATGTTCAAGGACAATACCAGACGTGTGTCCTCCCAGGCTTCACCTGTGAAATGAGTGCAAACTGAGCCCATTGGAGCCCTCTGCTCCCACCATTACCTCCTCTGTCTCAATCTCATTATCCAGTGTGTCATTCCTTACTTACCAAGTTCCTACTGTTGACTCCATTTCACTTGTACCAGCCATTTTATTCCTTTGTTTCTCGATTTCAGTATCGCTTTGGCAAAAGCCGCATCTGCAGCTTTGGCATCTGTAACTCACTGAAACACAGAAAACTTAACCCGATAGTTTGAAGTTGACTAGAGGTAATTGACAATTAAACCTGTTCTCTGGTCCTATAAGCATGCGAGGACATCAATGACACACTTTGCAAGGCAAACAAGTCCTGCACGTGACAGAGTATTCTCTGTGAAACTGCTTGTTTGGGTGCTTCCAGAGATAGCATACCTCGGTTCTATGATGTGCTGGCAATGCCATAGAAATTAAGGGCCTCTTGCTGTGAAGTCCTTTTTATTGCAGAGTTTGTGGTGGATTTGGTTCACTGATCACACCCAGGGTTTGTAGGAGGCTAGGGGGATGAATACAGTTCCTTTTCTCTAATGCTGAGACAGGACAACTGTTGTGTTTCCCTAAATACTGCTGCTCTGCAAAAGGTATGATCATGGGGAACTATTCTTAGCAGAAGGGGGAAAAAAAACCCTTACAAGCATTTTTGTTATTGATAAGACAGCACAATGAAACCTTTTTATGCTGACAAATAGTTTGGGGGCAAATAAAGAGAAAAATTGTGAATGGTATCTTTAAAAACTTTAGTGGGATTACCATATTACTGGGTACATTGTTGTTCTCTTGTGAACGAGAAGATGCAATATCAATTACTCACCTAACATTTAGACTCAAATTCTGAAATTTTCTACAAGTGAAATAGCCGTATTAGCCTTTGCAAAACACGTTATTAAACATACCCATATAGTGAATGCAAAGTGCACTATTCTTATCCATTTTTTACAAGGGATACTCTGAAATGTCATACATGTCTGCTAATAATGAACTTAAACTGAAGTTGTTTTATAGATTTGAAATCTATTATTAAAATAATTTGTTAGACAGTATTGCTAGTAACATATATTTGGTTCATCTCTCAGTACCCAAAGGAAATGATGCACACATCAGCAGGTGTTTCTCCTAGCTAAATGAAACAATGCACAAATGACAGACCATGAACATATTTACTTAGCCATAGGAATGATGATGCGATGTTTCTTCAGAAAAAAACAAGTAGCTTTGTTTCTGGGAATTGAATTTTTTGATGGCTTTTACTATCTCTCTGTCCTTTTAAGTATCTTTGATTGCCTCTACTAGATACATAGCTTCATCAAATGAAGCTCTTTTTTTGCTGTATCCTTTGGTACTTACATACTAATACAGTAATCCATAACCATTTGATGACATCCACAGCATCACGTGCAGGATATGTATTTCATTCCCCATTTTTCTTCTGTTTACATGATCTTATTTTACCAAAGGCCATGGGCAGGCCACAGGCTAGTTCTAAAAAGAAGGCTTGACAATCTTTTGTGCGATCATTTAAAGACTAAGTTTAGAATTCTGATTATTTTTACTTTTCTGTTTATGGACTAAAATTTATGCTGCAGAAAGTGAGCTGCTATGCACTGTGTAAAAGTAAATTGGAAAAATGTCAGGACAAAATACAGCATTCTGATGCTATGTTTATCAAACTGTCCTTAAATTATAAAACCAAACTAGAAGTGCAACTAAAACAGTTTTGCTCAGAAAAAAAAGGTCATTTGATACAAAGGTTGAAAGCCTCTTCTTTCTCACAGAGCCAGAGATTTGCAAAGATATATGTGTCTGTGTAAAATATTGGGCCAAAATATATTGAAATTTATGTTCTCAGTGAGACTGAAATTTTAAACTGTGTACTTTTCATTGCTAGTCCAAAATTTGGGGAGAGACATAAATTCTGGCCCAGTGAGCTGTTGCTATTCAGTCGATATAGCAACATTGTTAAGGTGAAGATTTCAACATGAGCAAAGCTGTACCCCAAGCATTTTCTTTTCCCAAGTCCAAAGATCATTACTTTTTCAGTTAGGTCCTTATTTATTGGACAGTTGTCAAGGACAAATCTTCCAGGGGTTTCGTCCATTATGTTCTAAAAACAAACATAATAAGGCTGGGTGTTTGCCTGTCTAATTTTCTAATCCTATGACAGGATCTAATATCAGTCTGCTAGTTCAGGAAAAAAAAAATGTTTTACCCTCTAGAAAGTACTTACACTTTTAGAACATGTGTATACTACAGTGAAGCCTAAAATTAACCCCCTGAATAATTGTGTCCTTCAACGTGGCTTCTTAGAAAATCCAGACTTAATAACTAAAATAGGAGCTGTGAATTATGGGTGAATCTAGGTGATGGGGCACTCGCTTTTATCTTAGTAGAAATCTTTTTCTAAGAAGCAGAAAGTGAAATTTTGCTAGTTTCATTCTTTTAACATAGGAAAGCTTCCATATGCCCCAGCACAGATAGACAGGCAAAAATAACTGTGGCTACTATCTGCTACTGAGATTTTGAGGAGTGCCAGCTGGACATGATTTGCCAGTCTTATAATTTTTAAGGCTATGTCATTATGATTTTGTTTTCATTTAATTGCAAATTATATTCATAGAATATATGCGTACAGTAATAGAGCTATTATTTGTTCACTTTTGATTAAGAAGATGAACAGTACCACTACAATGGAAAAGCAGAGGTTCTGAATATTCAATACTGGTAATACCCAAAGCCTATAATGACTAAATACAACATCCAGTAAAATCCAACTTACATCCGTGGTTGACTGATTTATGAAAACACAGGTATCTCTAGGAATAAAATATCCATCTAGTATAGTGTCTTCAGTAGTACTGAGGAAAAAAAGGAAATAACAGAATGAGGCATTCACGTCCACCTCGATCTACCTGTATCAGAAATAGGTGCAGCCAGCAGCAGTAGGGAGGTGATCATGCCGCTGTACTCGGCACTGGTGAGGCTGCACCTCAAATACTGTGTTCAGTTTTGGGCCCCTCACTACAAAAAGGACACTGAGGTGCTGGAGCGTGTCCAGAGAAGGGCAACGAAGCTGGTGAAGGGTCTGGAGCACAAGTCTTATAAGGAGCGGCTAAAGGAACTGGGGTTATTTAGTCTGGAGAAGAGGAGGCTGAGGGGAGACCTCATCGCGCTCTACAACTCCCTGAAAGGAGGTTGTAGCGAGGTGTGTGTTGGTCTCTTCTCCCAAGTGACTAGTGATAGGACGAGAGGAAATGGCCTCAAGTTGTGCCAAGGGAGGTTTAGGTTGGACATTAGGAAAAATTTCTTTACTGCAAGAGTGGTCAGGCCTTGGAACAGGCTTCCCAGGGAAGTGGTTGAGTCACCATCCCTGGAAGTATTTAAAAGACGTGTAGATGAGGCGCTTAGGGTCATGGTTTAGTGGGCATGGTGGTGTTGAGTTGATGGTTGGACTCGATGATCTTAGAGGTCTTTACCAACCAATCTTTTCCAATGATTCTATGATTCTATGATTCATGCATGTCCTTGATAGGTGAAGTGTTGTTATTGGCAAATGAAATTTCCAATGGAAATTTAGTTGAATTCCTTTCCATTTCTTAAATTGTAGAAGTTTAATTTCAAAATAAATAAAACTAATTTTCTATAGAACTCTTTTTTTTTTTCTTCTTTCCTCTGCATGCTTGAGCATTTTCAGAATACTAAAGTAACTAGTATGTCAAATTGCACAGTGTATTTTCTTACAAAGACAAAAATGAAAACTTAAGAATGAATTTCTTTTCTTAAGCTCATTTGGAATATAGACTATTATTATTGTGCCTTCTTAAATAATATAAAAATCTATTTTATAAAGCATAGCAACTATAGGAAATATGTGGGACACAGGCGCAAGAAAATATGAGTAATCAGACAGATTCCTGCACTACTGAAATTAGTTTCATAACCAAGAATGTAGGACAACCTAAGTCTTCAGCTTCTAAAAACATGCCCTTATTAAATCTGAATGTGCTATATCTTCAAGAATTCCCATTTTGTTTATAGTAAGATTTGAAAAACTTTGGCTAATCACTTATGAATGAAGAACCGTGAAAGTCACATATCATGAATGCTCAAGCACTTCATAAATGAAAGTTTCCCTGTAAGGCATTGTCTTCAAATCTGGGTAAATGCCTCTGCCCGATGTTTTCATTTGGATGTGCAGAAGTAAAGATTAATGCTGCTGAAAGAGACATAAATGTGTTCATACAACATATGCACTGCAGCTAGAAAATATCTGGCACAGCTAGTGCAGAATTGTAGCACAGAAGCTCAAAAAATGTAATCTTTCCCTGTCTAAAATTCAGAGTATATGAAAAATGATAAAGTACCACAAAATTCTGAATGTTTCTTTGCATACAAATTCTGTACTACGATGGTTTCTACCTTTGGCACTGAGTGTCTAATTTTAAAATGTACAGTTTCATTTAAATTGTACAGAAATAAGACTAAACTTCTGTTCCACTTTACAATTCCAATTTGTCTGTGGCCAGAAGAGAAGGAAATTGCAATGGATGTGGGAATGGATTGGATTCTTTATTCTGGTCCAGCTAGAATACTGGACCATAGTCTAACTCCCTTACTCATGTTGACTATTCTCTTAATATCTACCTACAGAATAAATACAAAAAAAGGGAATCAGATTTTTGTAAGTGTGGGTGGGATCCACACAGACACAAAAGCTCACTTAGGTGGACTAACTCTTCCTCTGGAGTCTTTTAAAACTGCTGACTTTTCTCCATTGACTATAAGAAAAATGAGGTGTGTGTTTCAGAAGGACTGTTTTGCCGCATATTTAAATCTTAGATCCAAGTGAAGTTCTCAAATTAAACAGATCATAGCTCATCTATATGTAAAACATTTTTATAGAGGCAAATTTTCAGACCATTTACCAGTTTCCTGCTGTATAGTTTTCTGAGTTTTGGGAAAGAAAATTAGATTAAACACCAGAGCAATCCAGTTATAGATGTATCAAAACCTGTAAAATTAAGTATTATATTTTACCTTAGATGTGTCATTACAATTATTCTGTAAAAAGGATTTAATTTTCATAATGCCTGCCTTTAGCTTAATGAGACAGAAATCAGTTTCATGAGTATAAACAAAGACTAACACATGTACAGAAAAATAAAAATATTTAAAATTTTATAAACATTTTTATTAGCTCTGCAATGCAAATATGGAGGAAGAGGAAGAGGAGAAATTTCTCCTTTTAAATGGCTTTATGTGCTAACTTTACTGCTCCAAAATTGAATTTGTCGCTATAACTAAAGTAAGTAACTTTGATATTTAACCTGTAGGTA
The DNA here is from genome assembly GCF_000690835.1 of Fulmarus glacialis. Taxonomy (NCBI): domain Eukaryota; kingdom Metazoa; phylum Chordata; class Aves; order Procellariiformes; family Procellariidae; genus Fulmarus; species Fulmarus glacialis. Next base: position 76,050 of record NW_009214969.1, read on the forward strand.
GCTTTTTAGATTGAAAGCACAGTCTATCTGGGGGATACAGTGTTTTACATATCTGAAAAGTATCTCGTACAGTGGGGCTTTGATATGGATTCCTGTATTGCACCTGCTTTAAAATTACACTTGCAATTCTAGTGGTTAACAACATAGTTGAACAGTGGGTGGCATTTCAAAAATCAAAAGAAAAATTAAGAAATTACTTGCATACAAAACCTATTTGCATGTTTTATGTGCAGATAATTTGGCTGAATTCTTCATGATGCAGAAAGACAGAACTGTTATATAAGTACCTTATATGCCACACCAGATATAAGCATATTTATGATTTTGATGATTAATTAAAATGGCATTAAACATCATATTTCAGTGAAAGACAACAAATCATCTCTGTTCTTAAACAATAGATTGATTTTTTTTTTTTTTTTTTGCTTTAAAATATTTTATTGGCTATAATAAATGTACTGGAGTACATAGAAACAGTGCAATAGGATATACGATAAGAGGGAAGTTTATTAAACAAATTTTACAGTACAGAGAGACCAACCAAAAGTAATTATGTTTGATTTATGATAATATAAATGAATGAAGATGCTATTTTTAATACTCCTTGTGATGTACAATCATACTTGATCCTCCAGGAATGCAATTGCATGAGTTCTTCTTTTGTTTAAAAATAGACCTTGATATTATATGAAAAACTGGCAGCTTATATTTTTAAAAATATGATGGCAAGGCTATAGTAACTAAATTTATTAAATTTATCTTTCTGTATAATACTAAAAAGGACTACAAAATCTTCTTTATATTTTGTAATCATTGTAACTTCATGAATTAGTAATGAGAAATATATTGAAAAGTCAAGAAAAGATTAAAACAAAGCTCATATCAGATGTTCAGGAATGAATTATACTGCCATTACAATAGACTTCTGCAGTTTCCATTAATTAGCACTAAAATGGGCTCAACATTTTTATTTCACTATTTCTTTACATCCTAAGCTATCAATACCATGACACATAATATCACTAACTTACTAAAGAGTCAAACTGCACACAATCTTTAAAAGAGCAGTTGCTAATAATAAAACACAGTAGCACTGCAGTCCATTTTCATGGCAAATTTCGCCAGGCATTTTGTGTGGATTGCCATAATTTAATTGCCTTCTACTTTATCTTATCTTTCAAAAGCTGAAACACACAACAGATTATAAGTCCTTATATTCACAATTACCATTGAAGATAATTCTCTTTTAAATGGAGATAGGTTAAAATCAGATGCAAAACTGTGCAGGGTTAAATATTTAATGGTTAAGGTAATGGAAATTCACACTCCTCTCTGCCCTCCCTGAACTTTCTTGAGCTGCAAATTAACAGAAAATCTCACAGAAACAACCATTAGCATAAGCAATTGCACTCTCATTAGTATAGAAGGGAATTATGCCATTGATAACAATGTAAGAAGGATCCAGACCTCCTAAGTGGTGCTTGAATCTTTCCCTTTCCCCATGTCAACCAAATAGTGAATTAATGTCTCCTAGAATATATTTAATTTTGATTGAATATGACAGTTATTGGATAGTAAACTCAGGACTTTTGAGATCTAACGGGGTAATAGGGATGCAGGGACCCAATCAACTCCTCTGTCAGCCTTTCAAAAGCTTTCCAATTATGTGTGATTTTCAGATTGTATGTGTTCTGTTCTAACATTCAGCTGAAATGCTCATTGCTGTGAGTGGGAGCTACAAGCCTGTGTCATTAGTAGGACTGCAAGTAGGTTAGTGCATTTCATGCATTGTGTATTATACAGAGCTTTTTGCCCGTGTTATGTGTGTAAATGGGTCCAGACTGAATACTGACCCTATAGACTTTGAACTTCAAGAAAGAATTAATTTCGGATCCTAATACATACTCTCATAAAATTTGTACCTGCTGAGATCTAAAACAAGAGCTAAACTAATGTGGGGTAGTTGAAAAAGAATACAGATCCATTTTTTATGAAACATATTAATTTTTTGTTCTGTGGTGTTATTTCTTCTAACTCAGGACCATCCAGCCCTCTGTGGTTCCAGATATCCCATATTTCCCAGTGTGCCTTTTGCTTTCCCTCTTTGCACAGTAATATTGAAAGGTTGAGCTTTTTGAAATTAGTAAGGACTACTTTGCAGGAAAATGTCTACAGACTCCAGGAACAGAATCTGTGTTACTGTCACTTTGCTTCGTGTCAGCAGGGTTAATAGGTGAAAGCTCTGTTTAGTCCAAATCCAAACATCTTTTCTGAGCTGTATAACGAGACCCAAATATACAGAACTACACCCTTCTTCCAGCCGGCAGATTAAACATGTTAACTATTACACTGCACAAACTAGAAGACAAAGAAGGGAGAATTTCATACTTGATATTGTATATTCCTCTGAATTTGCTTAAGGTGAATATTTTTTTCTTAATAAGAGAAAAGGTGCATTCTATATGTTGAAAAGCTAACAAATTGCAGCTTGGAGATACCTCAGCAAGTACAAAGACTTAACAAAAAGATAAAATTAGAACATATTTGGGTTTGGGAAAAGAAAGCTGCTCATTAAGCAGACTTTTAAATGTTGACAATAAAAATATCAATGTCCTTAGAAGGACAGCTTTTCTTGACTAGAAACCTTTTTCTGTTTTACGATCTCTCCATAATCTCAAGATTGCTCTTCCGTCAACCCATTCACTGTTTTGTCTGCTTTTTCCATTTAAATGCTTAAAGAGTTTTGACTTATTTTTAAAGGTAATAAGTATTTAAAAGAATTAGTTGTCATCAGTGCTAGCTGTAAAAGGATAGTTTTGGTTAGGATATATTATCACAACTTCTTGTCCTTTTTCTGCTTGATATTTGCTCTCTATTTAAGGATACTGGAACATGCTAAACATATTAAAGTGCTCCCACTACACTTTCTCATGCTTTCTAGTAGTGAGAGCAGGAAGAATAGGGGAAGAAACTGAAGACCCCAATAACTGACAAAGTAGTAAAGAAAACCATATGTTTCTGAAATATAAGCATACCTGCCCCAAATATGTTATTGACAGTGGAAAGAATCTGCTCATTTCTCAACATAGCTTCACCACTTTGACTTTTTTGGCCTTCACATAGTGCAATCAGAGTATCAGTAATATCTTTAATGCAGTTCTACAAAGCAGTATGTGGATTATTTGTTTATTCTTCAGAATTTAACATAGGAAGGAGATAGAAAAAGTGCCCTTTAAATAGGAGATGATACATTTTTCAGTACCCTAATCCTACAACTCCTTGATAAAATGAAGGACAAATTGTAATTTTTGTTATTTGAAATCAAGGGGTTCTTGAAGAATTAAGAAGAACAAACCTTCTCACTTGATCATAGGAGATACAGAGTTCCTGAATATTTTTGTCCGTGAAACCTTTTCTTGTTTTGAACACAAGTGAAGACACATCTCAGCTTATTGTCAGGAAGACGATGAAAAGCGGGGAAAAGGTCTGCAGCATTGCTACAGCTGAAGATCTGCATGACCTCATGGCTGATTTGAAGAACTGTGAGGAACTCCTTGTCATTTTGGTTGTACCTTTTTCCAAAGCACAGGTTACAGATGACACTTGCTAAATATCTGGTGAGGAAGCTAGCAAAATCAAAGCTACCCGCTGTGTCTGAGAGGTCCCTAAATGCTTTCACAATCTCTGAAACTTCAAAGTGTATGTGTTCTTGTAGCAGACAAGAGCATGTAAAGTTTTGGTCTGCTCTTGATGACAGCTGTCTCGGGGCATTTTTTGCAATCTCCTTGTGGACATCCCATCCTTCTCTATATTTCTTATTGAAAGTCATACATCCTTCATTTTCAGTCAGAGAAAAACTATAAAGATCTGATCTGCCAACAAAGCTTTCTCCTTGTATTTCTAAAGCCTGCTTAAATGTGTCAATGCCATGCAGAACTACCACTGGCATGGATCCCAGCTTTGTTTGAAACATGTCTCCATATTTCTCTCTTGATTTTGTTAGTATAATATGAGGATCTTCTTCAAGTTGCAGCAAGTTTCCAGTAATCGGCCAAGGGGTTGGACCCAGAAGCCTCTTCATCCTTTTCTTACCTGTCTTCTTCCACTTTATAGCAACAAAGACATCTGCAAATAGAAGCAGCCCTATCATCTCATAACTGCGCAGCAGTGCTGTGAGTATTTCTGTGTACGATAGAATCTGAAATAAAAAAAACGTTCAACACAGTGTGTCTTGGCACACACAGACCAGCTAAGAAGCACACATGCTTCTATGTGAAGTAAAAGAAAAACCTAGCTATTGCCAGTATTGATTATAATTCTGCTTATACTTGATAAAACTCATCCTGCATTAAGAGGGTGTCTTATGCACTGCATGAAGCCCCTGAAGTCCTCTTTACTTTCTATATTGCTATGAAGCTAAAAATGTAATCTACCTCCTTCATTCAGCCTTAAATAAAAATCTAGCTCCTTTTATGATTTTTTGTTGTTGTTGTTGTTATTTTAGACTACAGAAAACAAACAAAAATAGAGAGCTGCTATAAAGGAAGGACAGTTTTGCATGTTAATATAAACTTTATGTTTTTGGAAGAGGAAATGTAACAGAAGCTACAGGTGCATTGCAGTAATAGCTAGACTTGCAGATATTATCTGCTTCTTTCATTTTTGTCAGGTGATAAACTGCAGGATTATACAGGCATCATAAAGAAGAAGAGATCCTCAGTCAGTAACACATTTGTAAGAATCTTCAGCTGCCCTCACATCTCACGATGTTGCAGATGAGACACAATATTCATTAAATAATGAACAATTTGCTTGAATCTTTTTCCACTGTATAACTCTCAAATGCACATCAGAAGCACATGTCTGTTCCTATAGAAAATTGCTCCCAAAAAGCTATACTACATTTTTTTTTTTAAAGTTGAATTCATTATTATTCCTCTCGGTGCTGCTGAAATTGCTATTCATTACCATCATATTATTTTGCTTATCAAAAACATATGCAGCATATGCTAGATGTATTTTTTTTTTGCTATTACTATATGAGAGTTCAGTAAGAAAACCATGAAAGTTTTAAGTAACATGCCATTACAGACTTAAGTTTTAACAAACATAAAACAACACAAATTCCTCAAACCTTTTTTTTAACAGAATGAATAATTTTTGTATAAATATTTAGTTAGCATACTACCATGAAACAAGTAAAATTATATAATTATATCACACTGAAGAACTATGATCAATAATTTATACAGAGAGAAACAAATTATTAAAATCAAATAATTGAAAACATATTAATAGATTATGCATAAAACCACAATTCTTCACATGAACAGTTTAGTCTTACCCAGTCTAATCTCTGAAGAAATTCAGTATTTTAAGTACAGTCTGTATTCCCTTTACAAACAATGACTATTAATTTTTAGAGAGTGAAAATGTGTCACTCCTGATTCTGTTCTGCTTCTTTTATGGAGGTAGACTGTGTTAAGAAATAATTCCTTTTCAGGATTTGAGTGAGAAGGCATATTGACTTGTTGCATTGATGGAAATAGGTTGTACCTTCATATTTACAGCCAGTTCCTTCAGAGCTTCTGCAGCTGTTTGAGGCTAGACTGAAAAACTTTCAAATATTCTTCTGCTCCTAAATTTTAGGGGAGGAGAAAAAGGGAGGAGCTGGTGATGCCAGAGAAACCATAGAAGAGAGCAGTAAATTAGAGACCATGCAGATTATAATTCAGACAGCTCTTTGCGAAATAAAAGTATGTTTTGCAAAAAGAGTTCCAAAGAACAGTTTAAACTGCTACCAAAACAGAAAAAGGTTCTTCTCACAGGAGTCACTCTGGCTGCATGATTATCATCTGTCCTGTGTGCTGCATTTCTTCTACATACTTTCTTTTCTAAGAACCATTAAGTAAGTTTTGCTTGCATCAGTTAGCCTTTTTCTATCCGTTTTCCTCTGTGTCTGATTTGTTATCATTTTTGTGAACCTTCAACCCCCTGGGAAGTGCAGCATGATCAGTGCAGTATCATTTCTGCCTAAAGATCAGAGTAAAGGCAAGTTATATATATGGCCTGAAAACAGAAATCTTACTGGATACGCCAGAAAATTGCAGCATAAATGTGTAAAACCTTGCTGGTTTTCTTTAGAAAATGTCATTGACATCTTACTGAGGCAAAACAGCAACTAAGCTACCAAAATTTTGGGACACAATACCACAGATGGGGAATTTTGTCTCCCCTTACTATATGTGTTCAACTTAAATGTCCCCTCAGTTGTGAGAGCCATGTTCAGCCTTCACCTCCACTGGATGCATGTCTAACCAACATACTGCTTTACAAAAATTATTCTAGACAAGTGAACCATATTAAATTTTCCTTCCCTCACAGCAAGAATGAAAGTATAGATAATATATTTCCTTGTTTAGTTTGTTCATTTTTCCACTCTATGTTTAAAAGAATATTGATTTTCAAGATTGCCTAGTCTAAATGCTTAATAAGTCAATTTACAGGCATAGAGCATATGCAAAAACAGGGCATGCCAAAAGAACTACAAAGACGCAGGGATTCTTCGCAGCAACACAGCTATGCACAGCACGTGAGCTGAAATCAGTGTGCCAAGAAACACTGGAGGCAGAAAAATGGCCTAAACTATAGCATCTAAACAGTCCCTCGGTCTGAATGCGGTTCTGCCCGAACAAATGTCTTAACCTCTTGACACTGAACGTGGGGTGATTTTAAAATTGGGCACAAAAGAAATTTGTGCTTGTAGTTTACCTTATGGCAGAAATGAGAGTCTAAACCAAAAAATTCTACCTTTCAAACTATAAAGAAGATCTCAACATATGCTTGTTGCCTGATTAAGCCATGGCCTGTTCCTGCTGGGATCACCCTCTGTGCATCCAGCTGCAGTAATACCCACATTCAGAAAGGCTATGGCTCCCTCTCTTGTCGGTTTTTTTGTACTTCATTGGGAAAGAATGGGTAATGTGTACCTTCACGTTTTAACCGCTTGAGTTTGAAACTAAGCATACTCACCCAGTGTCTATATGCAGGTATTCCACTAAGCACCAAAACCTTTTATTTAAAAAAAAAAAAAAAACCCAAGAATAACACATCAGTCCAACTTGATCACCACCTGCGGGAAAAATCTGCCAAGGATGACATTCCTTAAACCAGAGGCAAAAGGTGCTGTTCAGGCTGTTCACTTTGAGGAAAGCCATTGCAAGTTCAATGGTTCCCTTAGGCCTGAAGTACCACCATCAGCACTTATATTTAGAGCCATTTAGATTGCTACTGACTGACAATCAAGAGAGCCCCCTCAGAGGAGCCACTCTGACTGTATAGCAAATGTACGTCTCAACAGGAGGAGTCTGGGCTCTTCTAGTTTGAATCCCTCATCAGTTTTCATTTGTGCAGGTGTTCATAAATAAAGAAGGGTCTTCCAGGAAAAATCACTGCTGAATCAATAGGAGCAAACTTTGATTGGACTGCAGAAAGATCTGTCAATCACAGTTGAAATCTTCCAACTCTTTTCTTTTATGTCCAAACCATGGTCAAAATCCAAGTTACGTCCACTGAATGATTGCATCCAAAAGATGTTTGGGACAGTATGACTGGGACAATGTTCAATCTCATGAGTTAGCACTGGATAAGTAATGTCCTCACGTCCTCAAGTACATTCAGTCTAGGGCAAACATGGACAATCTCTTTCCAAAGCAAATGAAGACTCAGTCATGTGCTATGAGTTTGTGTAGTTAATTTCCACACACCATTTATACTCTGGCTTACTACCAACACAGTTTGCACACTGAATAAATCCATGTTTTGAATGAGACACATTTTAAATAAAATTTACTTGTCATAACCCAGCTCCATCACTTTTCCACTTGATATTGCACCAGGTCTCACAGAACAGAAAGGTTGGCAAAAGGCCAGCAACCTCATCCAGCCAAGTCTTGGCTAATCATAAACACTAATAAACAATTAAACAGAAACAAAGCAATGAAATTCTTGAGTGGTGAGTTCAGCTGACACAGGCTTTCATGCCTGTAGCAGTTCCCTCTCGTGGCAGTAGGCTCGGCTGGTTGGAACCTCTGACTTCCGACCTCTTGTCTACCAATTTATCTGTGCTCTTCATGAAGCAGGTTACAACTCACCCCGCAGCAGGGCCACCAAGGTGGCTAAAGGTTGGACGACCTGACCCATGAGGAGAGACTAAGAGAAGGTTAGGGAGACATCCTCCTGCTACCTTCAGCTACCTGATGGGAAGTCATAGAGAAAATGGAGCCAGACCCTTCTCAGAGGTGCACAGCAAGAGAATGAGAGGTAACAGGAACACAGGAAATTCTGGCTAGATTTCAGGACAAAATTTCACAGTGAGGTGGTCAGTGACCAGGCTCCCACAGATGATGTGCAATCTCTGTCCTTGGAGATAGATATTCTGAACTCAACCAGACAGGGTCTGTCTACGTCAGCCGGCCCTCCTGTGGGTAAAGGGTTGGGCTCACCTCCAGAGGTGCTTTCAAACTGAAGTTATGCTGCAATTCTCTGACTGCAATTGAAATTCCACCGGACACAACTAAATCCAGTGTTGTCAGATGCAACTATTGAAAACCCTTGAGACAGATGTCCCCAAAAATCTGAGCCATTTAAACAGCAAAAAAAATACTGCAAACCATTTTTACTGCAAGCTTTGGTCTTCTATTTTCAATAACTTTTGAAAGTTCAATTGTATAAGCTTTCTCTGCTTTGTTGATACAGTTAAAATACCTTAATATTCTCTGATGACAACATGATTTTATAGATACCAGACTGTCAGAAAAGATGATTCAGTCAGGCAAGTTCATTGCAAAATACACTCACAATAAAATCAATGGAACTGACAGCACTGAGTAAGAATATGAGATGAGACTTTTGAGAATGTGCATTGATGACGTCTTCGAATAGCCCTGCGAAATGCAGACCGAGCAAATTCCAAATGCTAGTTAGTATGGTGCATAACTTTTTAACAGTGGAATAGTTATTAGTTGCAAAGAAACAGTCATTGCTTTAATTCAGAGACTAATATAAATAGCAATCCTGGTTATAAAGGCTCCCTAGACATAATTTGGGCTTCTTTGACCATGGGGAGGT
>NW_009214970.1:0-5545 GCF_000690835.1 Fulmarus glacialis
TCCTGCACCTGGGTCAGGGCAACCCCCATTATCAGTACAGGCTAGGGGATGAAGGGATTGAGAGCAGCCCTGCCGAGAAGGACTTGGAGGTACTGGTGGACGAAAAGCTGGACATTAGCCAGCAATGTGTGCTCGCAGCCAAGAAAGCCAACCGTATCTCTGGGCTACATCAAAAGAAGCATGGGCAGCAGGTGGAGGGAGGGGATTCTGCCCCTCTACTCTGCTCTGGTGAGACCCCCCTCTGCAGTACTGCGTCCAGCTCTGGAGCCCTCAGCACAAGAAAGACATGGACCTGTTGGAGCACGTCCAGAGGAGGGCCACAAAAATAATCAGAGGGAGAAAGGCTGAGAGAGTTGGGGTTGTTCAGCCTGGAGAAGAGAAGGCTCCAGGGAGACCTTACTGCAGCCTTTCAATACTTAAGAATACTAAAAGAAGGTAGATTTAGACTAGATATAAGGAAGAAATTTTTTACGATGAGTGTGGGGAAACACTGGCACAGGTTGCCCAGAGAGGTGGTAGATGCCCCATCCCTGGAAACATTCAAGGTCAGGTTGGACGGGGCTCTGAGCAACCTGATCTAGTTGAAGATGTCCCTGCTCACTGCAGGCGGGTTGGTCTAGATGACCTTTAAAGGTCCCTTCCAACCCAAACCATTATATGATTCTATGAACCAGTAGGGCACAGAAGCAAAAGGTGGCTAAAGGCATCCTGGGCTGTATTATTAGGAACATGGCTGGTAAATCATAGGAAGCGATTATCCCCTTCTGATCAGCACTCGGTAGATCACTTGTGTGTCCATTATTGCATCCAGTTATGGACCTCCCAGTGAAATAAAGACGTTGATAAATTGGAGCAAGTTCAGCAGAGACCACCAAGGTGGTCAGAGAGTTGGACTACATGCCCTGTTAAAAGAGGCTGAGGGAACAGGGTCTGACCAGCCTGGAGATAAGGCAGCTTCGGCAGGACCTGACGAGAATGACAATTTGTTAAGGAAGATGACAAATGAAATTCCAATTTTTCAAATAGAGAAACTCAGACCCTGATATTTATATGGGTAAAATTAGACAAAGGCATCAATGAAGAGAAGTAGTGGGCACAGCGTAAGCACAAAAGAATGTGAAGATTCAGAGTCAATTTGGCTTTTGTAAAAGGAAGGTAAGGGGGGGTAAGCAGGGGTAAGAACCCTGCATAGCAAGGCTCTGTGAGGGCCTTATCTCACCTCTGCCCAAAGAGACCATGGCAGATCTGGTTACCACAAAACACTTCTAGGTTCTGTAGCACCCATGCAACTCAGAGGTCTTGGGAGACATCTCTAAGTCTGATGTAAAAGACTATCTGGAGCTTACCCTTCTTCACACATCAGCAGCTCAGGACCACTCAAACTACAACTGCATTTAAGAAATTACTAGTAATAAAACACAGAACAAGACATTGAATATTGTTATGGTACAACCACATCTAGAATACTGGTTGAAGTTCCAATTCTGCAGCCTTCCTCCCCAAGAGGATAAACTAAAACGGGAAAAATGACAGAGAGGGTTGATTGAAGGCACAGAGCAGCTTCTGTAGAAGCAGCAACTAAGTAGGTAAGATGTTTCCACTTGAAAAAAGACATCATTAAAGAGAAAACCTTAGGAGATATGAAGGAGAATACAAAAATTAGGGGATAAATGAACAAACGGAACCGGGCTGGCACATTCGAAAACATGTTTTTCTTTATACAAAATGTAGGTAAGCTCAGAATCCCCTTGCTAAGTCTAAGAACACTACAGATGGTCTCAGGATACTGGGAAATGAAAACCTATGAAATGAAAACCCGTGAAGACTTACTACACAGAATCCAGCTGGACCTCACAAGTCCCTTAGCTGAAGGGAATTGCTGAAGACTGGAAGAGTATTCCAGAAGTGTTGTTACGCATACTCTTACACTCTTCTTGTACAGTTCTTATACTCTTCTCTAGATGCCTATGAGTGGCTTCTAATAGAGATAGATTACCAGGCCAGATGGACCTTTGGTCCAATCCAATACAAACTGCTCTAGAAATGCCTTGGGATGCTTCTTGTTGGCTTACTAGGCAAGATGATGTCCAATTATCCCACGCACTAAAAAAAACCCAGAAAATGTTAGAACAATCAGTAACATGGTGTCGTGGTTTACCCCCAGCCAGCAAATAAACCCCATGCAGCCGCTCGCTCACCCCCCCCTCCAGGGGGATGGGGGGAGAGAATCGGGAGGGCACAAGTAGGAAAACTCCCGGGTTGAGATAAAAACAGTTTAATAATTGAAATAAAACAAAATAGAACAGTAATAGTAACAATGAGAACAACAACAATAACAGAACATACAAAGCAGGCGATGCACAATGCAACCGCTCACCGACCGCATGTCACGAACAGGGGGCGAGCCCCCTCCGCACCTGGTTTTTCTACTGAGCATGATGTCACATGGTATAGAATACCCCATTGGCCAGCTGGGTCCACCACCCCGGCTGTGCCCCACCCCCTCCACCCCGTGCAAGCACCACCCAGCAACAGCTAAAGCATCAATGGGCCATCAACACTCCTTTCACACCAAAACACAGCACACCCCCCAAGCGACTGGGAAGAAAGTTAACTCTGTCCCAGCCGGAACCAGGACACATGGTAAGTTAAAAAAATCTGAAATAATCAAAATATGTGCCAGGGCATCCAAACCCCAAGAGCTGAATTTGTACTCACACAGAATACTGGGGTAGTATCATTTGTCAGTATCTGAACAAGTTGCAGAAAGACATAAGCATAAATGCTTCCTCTGAAGTCCAGTACACTGATAGACAAACCATGTTCTTTCCTACACCATAGCCCCTGTCACAAATCCTTGTGCACCAACCAAGGGTCTTGCTGCAGGTTGGTCAGCTGCTTCCCAAATCCATTGGAATTGTGCAAGTAGACAGCCTCAGGAACAAACTAAGAGCAGGGTAAACTTCAGGCTCTCCTTTGGACACAAATAGGCCTGATGTCACCACACCCAACCACACCCTGTGGCCTCCCTGGAGCATCCTTAGTGCCTTCAGGAAAGGGATTTTCATGTTCACAAACCCAGGCTTTAGAAGAAAAGAGAAAGGGGAAGTCAGCTCTTGAAGCAGTAGGTTGGCTATATTTGCATCCTACAGCTAGAAAAGCCCTGCAAGCCTGTGGCTCAGCAACTAAAATTCAATTCAGTCTAATGTTGAAGAAACATTTCCCAGATATCCTTTCAAGCCAATGTTTTCCCTACTCTGCCTACTCCAACTATCCCTTTTCTTCTCCGTCTTTCACATGGGAGACCAGAGGAGAGACGTCCCAAGATGGAAGTCTATTATCTCCTGTCCCAGCAACCCAACCTATTCCAAGTGAACAATGAAGTGGCAGTATCTGGAATCCCTCCTGGCCAGACTGTGCTGGCATCCTCAGGCCTCTCCTCTGTCATGAGCTTGAAAGAGAGACTGAGGTAATCGTAGTGAACATAAAATTACACACTAACCTACTCTTCCACTACACATAGTTTTCAAAGCATTGAAGCAAGCTTGGCTTGTGAGAAGCACCATCTGACCGTCTGCATGGGCAGGGAGGACTTCAGTCATGAGCTCGGTGTCAAGTGGACACCGTGCAAACCAGGCAAACAGACTTTTAAAAGCTGCATTTGCAAGAATCACATTTAAAATCTTGCCACATCACAAGCATAACTTTCCACATGACCCAAGCTAGGCACCCTGAGAAAACTCCAAGTACATTACAAGTGTCTCAAGGGACTGGAAGCAATCTGGTAGAAGAAACGTTCAAGCTGAGGAAGAATTCAATTCTACTCCCATGAACTATAAGAACAGAGAGAAAACCAGGTATATTTTCGTCATATTTAGTCTACCTCAGAAAACGAAAATATGTTTGAAATTAGTCTTGCAGTATTAACCAGTCATTGAAGTGACTGATAAGGGGCAACTCAATTGTCTAAACAAAGGGAAAGGGAGATGACCCAAGGGAAAATACCATCTCCATCACTTTAAGTGCACAACACTCTACAACAAGGTACTTGTAAAATCTCTTAGCGCTATCAAAAGCCTAAAGAACTGGAATCAATTGGCACCGATTCTGATTAGCTGCCAAGTGAAGATACTTCTGACAAGGATACCTTAATCAAAATATAGAAATAAGCATCTTGCAGAACAGGACACATGAACCAAATTCCCAGTTACCGCTGCTGTCTGTTTGGGAGCTTGCTTTAAAAGCCAAGCAAGTGGAGTATTTGCTATCACCAAGACAAGAGAGACAACCTTGATGGTTGTAACACCATCTGCCATGCAAAATATATTATCTGAAATAAACGCCAAGACTACTGGCCTAAGGCTTTTAAGAGGGGAAATCAGTCCCAACAGGAACATCACAGTAGGGCTGGGTAGTATTCATCTCACTTAACTTCAGGGGTTTACGTCCGATGTAGTTACCATAGGGTCTTTTTATGGTTAACAAAGGCCTAGCTAACTGAGTCCGTAAATTTTAGCGCACAGGTCGTCTGACCACATGCAGGCATATCTTCTGGTATGAATTGTGCATCAAGTTCAATAGGCTTTACAGTGACTTACTCAAATAGAGACGCTTACACTATAACTATTTCATATTTGGACAGTTATTTTAGGGGCAAAGTCCACAAAATATCTCTGATGGTTGACTTTAACAAGAAGGCCCAGCACAGAAAATGAAGATCCAGTGATATAGCAAAGTTTACAGAGAAAACAAGAAATACTTCATCATACATCAACTAGCTAGTCAGAAAACAAAACCACAAGGGAGGGAAACACTTCATTCCTTCTATAACCACTTAGATGCAAATGAAGGGAGACGGGAGACTTACAGTAGGCCTGTACTGGCACTGCTGGATTAAAAGCAATTTTATGGCCAACAACGTTCACATTCAGGTGATGTACATACTGACATGTTCAGGAAAAATCTCTAACTCCCAAATCTTATCTACTAAAATAGGTACCAAAATTCAATCAGAAGCAAAAAAATAATTTTGCCACCACATATATTCATTTTAAAATGAATTTTCAACTGCTAAACAGTATTTGATTAAAAAACTCCCTAGTGGGAATAGAAATAATGGATTACATTTGGCTTCAGTAGCTAGTTTACTAGGCCAATTCTCTTTGATGCAGACTGAACAGGAGTTTTTAAAAATGTAGTTGGTACAAGGTCTTTTTTCAGCACACTTACATTCTGGCTTCAAGTATTTTCAAGGCAACACTGCTTCCATATTCCCAAATTGCCCAGGGCCACCCTTTTCCTTCATTTCTGCCATCAGTCAATACAGTGAACCAGACGGGGTCAATTTTAATCTGTATCAGTTTCTCAATCCAGTTTACCAAGCAGCTGCACATGTGCATGCTCACATAAGGAGAGGTACGATAGGACAGAACCAGGCACAACCCATCATTTCAGCCTCTAGATGTCTGAATTGTTCAAATCACAGTATATTGCTCAAATCACAGATTTGAATTGCTCAAATCACAGACTGCAGCTCTGACTGAGC
>NW_009214971.1:0-67806 GCF_000690835.1 Fulmarus glacialis
TAAGTGGGGAAAAAGTGGTGCAGTTCTTTGTATGACCTAAGGGTGGGGTTTGGCTGACTCTGGGACAAGAGTTGCAGCTTTATGTAAGATAGTGGCTTGGTGCACTAAGTGCTATGGATAGGAGCCTTGGTGCTGAGGAACCGTCGTGTTAAATACCTACCAAAGCGCAGCAACTTCTAGTGCAATATCTTGTCTACAAAGACACAGATAGGTGATCTTGTATAGGTTATGCTTTTTTCATTAGAGCAGTTAATTTGACTTGCTAGAGCAAACTTCTTTCTGGATGGCTTAAATAAGCCTAAGGCTCGTAGTACTTAAAATAATTATTAGATTTTGGCAAAGTCAAGACACTTAAGCTCCTAAAGTCTATCAGGACTTTTCTACTGTACAGCCTGTTCATAAAATATAAGCAAAACAAAATTGTATTTGTGGAATTCACCTTTAGTCTGGTATTAGTTTTCTTAGCTCCGATGGCACTGAAGGAAAGCACAGAACTGCTCATGGCAGATTGGTCTGATAAAGACCTCTGATGCTTTTGTCTCTGTGTGGTAGTGTTTCCTAGGCAGATGTGTTCTATGTGTTCAAAGGCCACAAGCTATTGAAAACTAATTTATTTGAAAAGTCATGGTTTCTGTTGTGAAGGAAACACCCATCAAAACTATTCACAAGTTCTTCCACACAAGCATGTCAGTCTGTGGGGACTGGCCTCAGTTTGCATTACTAATGGTGCCATGGGAAGCAATGACCAAAATCCTTCAAGATGTGTCTGCTGGGCTTCTGTCAAAATAGTTACCGGTTTAAGTCTTTTTCTTCAGTTTTCCTGAGACACCGCTCTAGACTCGAGGAACGTTCTGATGAATCTGATAGCAGAAGAGGGGTTTTATGGTTTTTGATGTAGCTCAGAATGTTCTAGTGAAAGTGGGAATTAGAAGAATTTGCATTAGTGTGTGTCTCGGGCCAGAAGTCCCGTAGCTCAGCAGGGAACAAATAGCACAGAGCAGGTGTTGCCACAGGTTGTCCAAAGTCCGCGTGGGAGTTGCATGCCACTGGTAAATAGAAGAGATTGCTTAGGGGAAACGGGAAAGTCTTGAGTCTCAGTTACAGAGAGGACAAGAAATACCTTTCAGGCCTTAATGGGAAGTGTTATTGCCACAGGGACCCAGAGCTATGCTCCCTCCAATAACAAGCACTTTGTCCTCCTCATCTCCCTGATGTTTCTTGCACTGCCTGGTGATGGTATCTAAGGTGCAAGGATTGGGCTGCTCTCTTATCAGAGGTAAATGAGTGAGTGGGACTGCAGCCTTTGTCTAAAGGGCTGACAGCAGCCTTGCTGTTTTGGCACCCTGTTCTTGGCCACCAGGAGCCAGCACTCAGTCCTGTGCTTTGTTTCTCCTGGCCCTAGTAAAAAACAGGGAGCTGATAGGGATGAGGGCAGGGTTTGTGCTCAGACGCAGGTGGTTTGCAAGCCTGCTAGTGGCTAGGAAGGACAGTGGGGCTTCGGAGCAAAAGCCCAAGTGAAAAGCAAATGCTGCTGCTTGCTTGCAGCCTGCAGGGCTTTGGTAGAGGCTATGCAGAGCTTGGGGGCAGCAACAGGCCCTCCCCTGGACCATCACTTGTTTCCTCTCTTGCACCTTCAGTCTCCCTGTGACTTTACCCAAGGGAAAGCCTGCCTGTCACTGTGGATTGCTTTATACACCTGCCTGGCTATGCCAGTGCCTCTGGTTCAGCCCACAAGCGCATCCACGTACACAGGCTGGGCAACCAAGGTGGGACCCTGACTTGGCCCCCAAAATTGCATTACATCCTGTGTCTGAGTGAGGCCCTGTCCCTTACCCAGTGCCTGTGCTCCTGCCAAGGGGCATCAAGTCACCCCAAAGGCAGGAAGACCTTTGCTAGGCATGTGCTGAATATTATTGAAGAGTGTAAAATGCAAATCCATGCAAACACTGGAAGGGGATTAACTCTTACATAAGAAAACATGTACAAAACAGTCCAACTGCGTTAGGAAATAATCTTGCTCTTTTTCTTCCTAGATAGTGTCTTGTATTAAAATACTTCATCAGCTGAGTTGCCAGCTCTGCTTCTGAGTCATAACATCAGTGACAAAGAAGGTAAAGCCTGAATCTGGTTTTAGCATGGGTTTTTTTGCTGGAGGTTTATAAGCCACAAGCCTGTTAACTTGTATTTTTTCTCACCATCTGAGTCCTGGTCACTACAGTCCATAGGCAAAGGCAAGGAATGTACCACAGCAGTAGGAGACACTAGTTCACAGGAAGCACAAGAAGCTGACAAAAACCCATCAGAAATCCCTATATATAAAGCCTCTTTTCTGGAGAGGGGGGGGATGAGCAATGTTGCTTCATAACACATAGTATGTATATGTCAAAACACATCTGCTTGCAGAAAAAGATGAGCCACTGCATGGCACTGTACAAAGCTGTGTATCTCATTGACTAGATGCAGCTTAAGTGTTGGGGGGCGGGGGCGGGGAGGGGAGAGGAAAAAGCAATGAAATGCTTTTGCCAGGGCAGGGCAGCTTCCAGGCAAGTGGCTTTAATAAATGCCATCTACAGAGGTCAGTGAGCCTGGCAGTCTTGCCTCCAGGTTAAGATGCACAGCTGGGTATAGTCAAGGGAAGTTGCACGTTCTTCTTTGCATAAACAATAGAACTGGTTTAGTCATCTGCTGAATGGCATGCTCAAGGGAAATGCAGATCTTTCAGTTCAGGAGTTATTTGCATCTGATTTGGATTTTTTTATCTCTTTGCTTTATAAATACTGAATAGATGATTTAAGTAAACATCTTGCAACTCTCCCCTCTCCTTGGTTTCTCGTTGCTGCCTCACAAGTCCAAGGTTGCTGTTCCTCATAGCCCTTGCCTATTGATTTGATGTTGGATGGCTTTTCAGCTGCCGGATGGTCTGTGCTGGTGATGAGCAGCTGTCAGTCATGGATCTGGATGTCCATGCATACAGACATAGCATCTGGAAAGTCCTATTCTTCCTGCCCGTGCTCAAAGGGAAGGGCAGATGCAGTGGTGCTTCCCTTGGATATTAGTATCTTACAGACTTTGGCAGGTGTGCTGCTTGCCTGTCCTTGGACTGAGATTTCCAAAGGTGCTGTGGGATTATGTGCAGTCTAGCTCTGTTGGACAGCTGACAGTTTCCTCTCCGGTGCAGAGCACACCTTGCTGCAGACTCTCATTTACCATGGGAGGACGGTGCCTTAGCAGCACACCTTGCTGCAGACTCATTTACCATGGGAGGACGGTGCCTTAGAGGATGCCTCAGTGGAGTCTGCCAGCTCTAGCTGACTAATGTGGTGGCGGCTGCATTAAGGTAGCCAGTTGTGTTTGTGCTCTCCCATAGGACTTGAGGGCATGCCACAGCCCATGGCTGTGAGTCATGGCTGAGGCCTTTGGCATGAGTCACGCTCTCCCGCTTTCCTGCTTCTTGTCAGTGTGAGAAGTCCTGTCTGCCCTCCTTTTTCCTTGCATCCTGCAGTGCCCAGGGCTCCCCACCACTGCCACATTTCTTCATGCCGTGGCCAGAATCTTTTTACAGACCCACCCAGGAGCTGAAAGCGAGAGCTCCCCAGCCCGCAGGGGATTAAGGAGCCGGGTTTCTGATCTGCCCACAGAGCTTGGTAATGATGCTCTTGCTTCCAAGCAGAACTTACTGAACTGCCACTTGTAAGTGTATTTCTCCATGTGTGTGTCTGTGCGTATTTCTAACTGGCTCTTTCTTCTTCAGCTATCAGCTGAGATGTCACCTTTCAGCCATCTGAGAAATAGCCTGTCATCAATAATGAGAGATAATCAAATGATCTGCCTGCATTTGATACTGATTTATGGCTGCTGTATTAAACGGATCCAGTAACGTTAGTTTTCAACCTGAGTGTGTCTTTGTTTATTGCACGTCAACAGCCAGACAAGATCAGAGATTGTTTCTGAAGCAAGGGAGCCCTCATGACCCAGGACTTATTTCAGGTAAAGCCCAAATCTGGCTGATAAAACACGGAGGGAGAAGGTAGCAGGAAGGGGAAGGAACTTCACCCCAAGTAGCGTAATTTTCAAGGCCCTTCAGTATCTTGGGGCTCAGAATGGACAGTGTTAATGTTTCCGCAAAGTTTGTTGTTACATTTTTAATCAGCTTGTTCTTTCCAAGGCATTTTCCAAATACTTACTGACAATTTTCTTTTGCCTAAAATTGATTTTGAGAAATTTGAGCCAGCTTTAATACAATCCCTTCTCACTGTGGGTGGCTCAAAGGAGACAAATTCTGGCACACACATGTTTTTGTGGGAAAGAACTCCAGATGGCTTGAGTTTCTAAACCATCCTGGCATGTTGTATGTGCTATATGTCAGGCTAGAAGAGAGCTTTTCTAAATCAGTCCAGCTTAAGGTTGCTGGAATGCTTTTATGGACTCTGGGCTTGATGCAGAAGCCTTGGTCCCACCCTATTCAAAAGCACTGTGAGGTATTTTACCCCATTGATTTGAGCAAAGCTCCAAAACAAATTACTTCACAGTCCTTCAGTACAAGGGAGACCCCTGCCTTGCAGGTTTTGCATAATTAGAGGGACATAAGGAAAATCAAGCCTTAAAAAAGTCATAAGGAGAAAATATAAAAGGACCAACAGATACTATTTCTGTCAGCTGCTGGGGGGGTGGGAACCCATAGCCAGTGCCCTCTGCATCTCCGATACATGGAGAAGGTGGAAAGGGTGACTTGACTACTGCTGTTCTTATCAGTAATCCAGGTTATGCTTGCCCAAGTTTCCCTGCAGCTCTCGAGACAACTTGAGGATGTGCAGTCCTGGCAGTGTCACTGTACCACAAATGGGCCTTGTGGTTAGCCATGCTGGCAGAGCAGACAGCTCTTCAGCTTTGAGCACAGCACATCTTGCTGTCGCAGACCAGGTAAGTGATGCTGGCCTCTGTTGCAGATGACCATGCACCAGGGAAGCAGTTTGGTGAATGCACTCCTTCCAAAGATGGCTTTTGGATTTGCAGATGCCTTGGAAGGTGCCAGACCTGCTCCAGGAACCTCCAACTCCTGCATTCCCTTCTTCTGACTTCAGCACCACTAAGTAAAGCATTTCAACCTGAGCAGTGCAGTGCTGCCTCTGCCTTCCAGCCCTGCTGAAGCCACTCCTGTGTCAGACAATAACGGAGGAAGTAATGCTTCCTGACGTGTCTACCGTGACAACACAGATCCAGTCTGCTCCAGAAGAGCATCCCAGGTTTCCTGGCAAAACTCAGGAGCTTTAACTTTATGGATGGCACTAAGTGGTGAAAGCTGATCTGTGAATAGGAAATGAAACAAAGACTAGACTGCCAACCTGTGTGTAGTCACCATAGCTCAAGATGAAAGCTACCTAGAAGGCAGGCTCCAGTGATGATTCTTCGCCATAGACACCCCTCCTTTTATTTTTAACTGGAACATGCTACGTTACTTGAAATCTTTCTCCTCTTGCTCCACTCACATGGGGTCCAGACCCAGCTAACCAGCTCTACTGCCTGAGTACGTTGGGGAGGGCAGTGCAGATGCACTCCCTTCTAGCTTTCCTCACCTCTTGAATACCATGTAAATA
The DNA here is from genome assembly GCF_000690835.1 of Fulmarus glacialis. NCBI lineage: Eukaryota > Metazoa > Chordata > Aves > Procellariiformes > Procellariidae > Fulmarus > Fulmarus glacialis. The sequence continues at coordinate 5,595 of NW_009214971.1, forward strand.
ACTTCAAGGCCTGTACAGTTTTTATTCAGCTGGTTAAGGATCGAGAAAGGCACAGTTCCCCATCTCCCTGCCATCCCTCCTCCTCCCTTCCTCCCCCTTCTCCTCCCCCCCTCCCCCCAAAAAGTCCCGTTGCAGCCGATCACGAGTTAAAAATCAAACCCAGCTTGTATGGAGCTAGACCACAGGAATATATAGGGCTTGGGAAGTGTTCCTGTATCCTACTGTGATAGCCCAGTGAAAAGTGTTCCAGGGTCTGTTCCCTGTTGCATAAGTTTGCAATGTGGTCATAGATGTAAAGTAAACAACAATGTTGTTAAGAAAAATAAATAATTAAAACTGCCAGAGTTGACAGACCTCTAGAAAACATGCACTTGAAGGGTTAGTAACCTGGGGTCTCTACTATGAATTCGTACTGCGGTAGCTGCTTAGCCTCCAGCTCCAGGGCAAGATCTCGCTGTTTGGGGCATGGTGTCCCAGGGGAACAAGGGCAGGTCTGTTCCAGGTGACACGGGCCTTGCACTCTAGCATGGCAAGAAATGGGAAAAGGAGTGGCCTGGCAGTGTTCAGCGGCAGGGCAGCACACTGCTTTTTACAGCTTTCTTGCAAGCATGATGACTTTGGAGGAGAGATTAATCTTCCTGCTGCCTGGTGAGCTGCAAAGAGGAGGAAAAAAGAGGTACCTGGATTCCTAAGTTTAGAATAGCGGAGAACTCCAATGAGGAACAAATGCAAACAGCTCCTTTGAGATGAGGCAATAAACTCTGAGGAGAGGTGTTTGCCACCTGCGAACTTATAAGGTATGGGGAGAGGTGCCAAACTGAAAGGAGTCCAAAATAACAAAGCCCCAGTTCTCCTGGGTAGTTAACGATTTGCTCTAGTTCAATCTAATCCACTGAGAGATGAGAGAAACACAGGGATCGTCAGCTTGGGTCAGTGTTAATGAGGGGAATAAAATGATGAGACATATTTAAATCCCACTGAAGGGATCAGCAAACTGCTTTCATCACTTAGAGATAGTGCAAGAAGTTCTTTGTAATTAACTTAATTTATAATTAACCTGGAATAGAGGTGCTTCCCTCTTAATACAGGAAACCCTGTGGGATAAAAATGCTGTAGTGACATGTGGCCATGCAACCCCAGCTGGCATCCAGGGTGGACTGGACCTTCAGCCCTTCTTCCTGGCACAAACTTCCCTCTGAAGGAGTGCTTTGGGAGGCTCGGTGCCTGCAGGCTTTGGGAGGGCCTCCCAACCTCCTGCCAAATTGGACTGTGGCTCGAGTCATCCTTTGTCTTTCAGGGGCAAGCTAAGGATTCTTCCTGGGAGTCTGGCTCTATTCCCCTGCGGCTTCCAGACCAACCCTGAAGTGTCCCCCATGGATAGCATAGAGCTGGAAGATACCACGGTGGTGAGAGCATTGTTTTAGCCAGCCATGCAAGGGACATTTGGTGCAGAAGGGTCCAGAGAAACTGTGTGCAACAGAACTCTTCAGGGGGTTATGACTATTCAAGCAAAAAGGCAGAAACTTCTCGGATGAGACAAACTAACATGCTACAGGAAAAACAGAAAGAATCAGACGCATCAAGAGCAGTAGCAGAGGATTGCTTAAGTTAAAGTCCCCAGATATTCTAGGAGGTAGAAAACAGCCTTGTGTGTGTGTATATATATATATATATAATGTGTGTATCTATTATGCTGTAACAGCATAATATTTAGGTTGCAAGAGTAACCAGGGGCTATTGCTGAGACTAGGATCCCATCCAGACAGTATTGACACAAATATTCCCTAAAGACAGTAGAAAGATGCTGTCTTTGCTTGAGGAACTGAGAATGAACTTACAGAGACAAGAACAAATCTTCCCTAAAGAAAGTGCAAAAAAACCTCCTAACTTAGAGCAAACTGTAAGCTTTAGTTCACATTACAAAAGGGCGAGGAGTGTGTGTCGTTATTATTTTACCAGAATAATCCTTGCACTAGTGAAAATGAATTGGAGCAGTTTTTCTCCCTCCCTGGCCAGCCTAAGTGATTCAGGTGTGTGTTCCCACTGGCGTGATGGTTGAAGCAGCAGTGCCCTCCCAGGGAAGTGCATGTACAGTACTGCTGTGCTGGAGCTGAGGCCAGATGCCATCTCTAAAGGAGAAAGCTACTATTGGCTCTTTCAGCAAGAAGTGCGGCCTCTTTTTCAGCTACAGCAATGAATAACTTGGGATATGTAGCATCAACAACTACTAGTGTGTGTGGGTTCAGTGCAGGACAAACCAGGCACAGATACCGAAGAGCCAGCAGTGCTGGCCTCTGCACCCTGTGTCACGCAGGCTAGAGAATATATCATACTCCTTGAGTTAGCCAGCAGCAGAGCTGTGTTCTCAGACCTTCCAAAAACAGGCGTAAGCCATTTCTAATGACAGGAGCGATTAGCCGGGGATTGACTTGCCAAGAGCTAGGGTGTGTTTTCTCTTGTGGAAGATTAAAAAGAGTAACAAGCAGCGTGGTGCATCCTCTTAGTATTTACTTTTTTCTAAAGCAAACCTAGGCCATTTCTAGGCAGTTACAAGAAAATCAGACTGCCCAGTTATCTGACTTCAGCCTGGACAAGTCAAGAGATGAATTAAAGAGTTTGGGCTGGGGACCTGGTGCTGGGCAGGGCCCCATGTCCTCAAGCAAGCCTGCAAGGCCAGGTACTGGGAAGGCACCCTTAATTTTCCCCGCAGGGGAAAATTCCTCTGGGCATCACCCTCTGGATGAGCAGGAGATGACTCTTCTCTCCCTGCTTCTGCCAGAGGTGGCTGGTGGGTGGCACGCTCTTTCCCAAAAGCATGTGAGAGAGCAGTTACTCCTGGAAATGGGAACATGTACACCGGATGCACTCCAGCTACTCTCTCTTAGGGCCTGTTTATATTGCAATCCCTTGCTACAAGCCAGACAAAGCTAACTTAGGCTCTTCTCTGCATACTGTCTCCTGCCCAGGGTTTCTTCTCAGAACATCACCTGCTGGTCCCGGGGTGCAAGAGCAGCTTGCTTACGGCAGCATCTCTCTCTTCCCCCCCAAGGCCTTTGAAGCACACCCTAATCCTCTGCCTGCCTGCTTTACGTTTTTCCTTAGACACAAAACTCCCATCCCAGGAAGCAGAATGTGTCGGGGCTGAGTCCCTTCTCTGCGGGCAGTCCAAGGTGTCCTCCCCTTCACGTTGTGCAGAGGGGCTGGGGTTACCCCTGATGGGGTGAGGCTGGGAAGCGTGGCCTTTCTTTGCAGCCTGTCTCCCTCTACAAACTCTCTGAAAGGGAAGGAGACCCACTGGGGAATTTTCTCCCACTTCTTCCCACTGGAGACTGCAAAAGGGAAGATGTTCCTTCTTCTGTGTCCCCACCATTGGCTTTAATCCCGAGGGAAAAATGGAGGGCAGCTGGGCATCTCAGCATTGTGGTCTGAAAATAAACACTTCACTGATTTCACAGGGCGTAAGACCAGGAGTGCTTTAAATCAGGGGCAAGACCAAAGGGTTTGTTGCTAAACCAGCTAGGCTGCCAGTGCAGAGCACTCAAGGAAAACAAACAGTGCAGTCTCCATGTATTATTGGGAAGGTATTTTCCTGTCTGAACGAAAGGGTCTGAGGAGGAGACTTCAGGCTAAAAAAGCAGCTCACAAGAAATGTGCACTTCAGAAGGGGAGTCAGCGTGGCCAGTGCTACGGCACTGTACGGCCCCAGCACCACAACTCCCCTCTCCAGCAGTTCCGGCTCCAGAAACACTGCAGCACTGAAAGGAGGAGAGAAGTCTCCAGGGATTTCGTAGAGCTGAGTGGAAAACAAATACAAAAACCCAACCGACCAAACAGAATTTGCTCAACCCCTCACACGTGGCAGCAAACAGGGGAGCAACTGCACAGTAACTCAGGCGCACAGAAAGCAGAGGCCTACAGCCTATCTATAACACGTGATCCCAGCCAACATCACGCTACAGACTGGGGCAAACTTAAGGTGGAATTACTTGGGCTTTCTCCGAACTGTCTGTGAAGGGGCCTCCTCTCGGTGGCGTTAGCTATGTGCACCATCTCTGCTCCTGCAGTTAACTCCCGACTTCAGCATGGCTCTTGTGTATGCGTAGCATGGCCAGGGAGTGAGTTGGAGGCCAGAGCGTGTGCGGGATTTTCCCTGTAGTACTTTCAGTCAGCATTTTGCCCTCTTTTATACACCCCAGTCACAGGGCTCCAATTCAGGCTTGTGACTTTCTAGTTGAAACGCAGCTCAGCTTTGATTCACCCGGAGTCATATGGGATGCTGAAATGCCACGTGAATGTTCAGAAATGGGTGTGGGGGAGATCCGGGCCAAAGGATGGTGTCAGGAGTCAGGATGCTGTTTGTATAACGGCGAGCACGCTCTAATGAAGTTCCAGCAGCCTCCTGCGGGGCGTTATCTTTTCTCCTGCTATCTAGCCATAAATTCCTGCGCTGTTTTTTAAGCTGCCCTGTACAGCCCTTCCTAAAGTTATCTGCAGATAGGTATCTCACAGGCTAGTTGTGACTTTACCAACAAGTAGAACGCTGCATTTATATAGCAGCTCTGAATGAGGCTTTACAAGCGGGATTGTGAAGCTGCGTGTCATTAATGTCACTTCATGTATGAGGGAAACTGAGGCACGGAGGCTTGAGGACCCTGCTAAAGCCAATCCAAAGCTACAAGCAGCAACCAGCTGATGTAGTCACACAGACCCAGAAAGCACCGCAGCTGCTCCCACCTTCACCTCCCTGCAAAGACCCTCGGGGCAGTGATGCTGTGCGCTTTTAAGGGACATAGTAAAGGGGAAAAGCAGGCGTTACGGACTAGCTGGGAAAGCAGCCTCCTTTCTTGCTGGCTCTGCTCAGCCCTGCTCGGCCTCTTCCTCCGCTAACAAAGCATTTCTCTTTTCCCTCTGGAGTCTTTTGCAACTGGAATGGAACCAGCGAGATCACACTACTTTTCAAAAGCTGCAGCCTGAATTCTCACATCTAATAGTGCCCCGCACAAACAACATTAACTTTCAGGCACTTTTAAAACGCCGGCATAGAACACAACAAACCCTTGCGTTTCATTTAACTGCAAAGAGTGGTGATTTGCACCCAGGGCTCCCATCAGCCCAGGCTCCTTGCAGGCATGAGGCTGGGCTGGGAGGATGCGTACACACATATTCTCAGAGACAGTCACTTTGCAGCAGTAACGCGAGGACTCCGACCCTAATTTTAGACAGGGATCACTTAACAAAAAGCAGCCACCTCGCTGCAGGCACAGAGCCACGCTCGGGCTCCCGGGATAAGAGCCAACATACACCGCATAGCAGCTAGAAGAGCTTACAGTAAGGATTTCTAGGATCACGCAGAAGCAAACAATCACTAGCTTTTAAAATCATACACATCCTGCCTGCAAAGAACAGTATCAATAGAGATCTCCCGCTGCCCACTTTAAACGGCTGGGAAAGCTCCAGCCCCAAACAGCTGCAATTGATCCCCTTCTTCGCCCCCCCTCCATCATGTGATGGTCCTGCCCAAGTGATTTAAGCTGCGGGAGCTGAGAGCTGAGTCACGCTGGGCTGTGGAGCAGGGGCTCGGGGGTGTCCTGTCTGGTGGGGCTGGTGTCTGCGGCATGGAGCAAGTGAGTGCCTTCTTCAAGCTGGAGCGGTGTGCCAAGCAGGACTAGGGTTTTGCTGCGTGTGGGTTTTGGGCTTGGTGCCAGAGGTAGGAGGAGAAAAGAATTAGCTGAGAGGAAATGCTGGGCTGATAGATGGCTGTGGGAGGAATAGTTAGGGCTGACCAGCCGTTTTTCTTCTCCTCCTCTGCTCTAGTATGTTATTTAAGTGGGGAAGCTGCTCTAATGCATGTTTATATCTTTGAGTACTCTGAAGGTATGGGACCACTTGCAACTCTACAGTTGGAATATCCTTTATCCTTTTTCTTTCTACAAAAATGCCTTTTGGGTACAGGACAGGGCTAACTCTAAATGCAACAGCAGAAGAAAGCAGGACGGCAGTGTATTCTGACCTACCCCTACCCCCCTAACTTGCTTTTCCTCGAAAGACCCCCTGAGCACTGAGGCTGTGTTTCAGGGTGCGCTCCAGCGCTGTACTAGAAATAGAGCCAGAAAGCAGCGTTAGTGCCATGATGATAAGCAGTTTAGTGACTGGGGGAAATCTGACCTTAGCAGTCTGTGCTGTGGGCAGAGCAGGGAGTAGGCAGAAGGACAAGCACCATTGGGGCTGGGTGGCAGTCCTAGGGGAGTACTGGGATCCAGAGCAGCTGGCAGCTGCTGGGCATGGGCCTGCACAAGCCAGGCAGGGAGAACTAGCCCAAGTAAACAATATACCTAACTCGAAATGAGTCTCCCTGCTGTATCTGGCATGTGGTTAAGTGGCGCTCAGCATCATTGCACCTGGGCCTGGAGCACAGGCAGCAAAGCATGATTTGAGTTACACTTGACCTCAAAGCATCTTCCTCGTAGCTGAGCTGGTGATGTTAAGTTAAGCTATTTTGGGGGTATGTGGCTGGGGGAGTGAATAACCTGGCTCCAAAGAAAGAATCAAGCCCTTTTCTCTGCAGTGGGAACTTCCCAGGGGGGTGTTGGTTCTGCTTTACTGGGCTGCAGCCAGAAGTGGGCTCCACTGACCCCTCTCTTCGTGTGAAAGCGGCTTTAAGTGAAGACAAGAAACTTTTTTGGTGACTCCTGTCGTTTGGAGACACACCTAGCGAAGGGGGACAGACCTAGTGTTAGAAAAGCTTTGTAACTGATGTTAATCCTATGCTAATGGCTCTGGCCACTACTGACTTGAAGGTGCAAGCTTGCTTGCAAGGATGTCTTCTGTAGCAGCTGGTAAATCAGTGCCTGCACCCTACTCTTGTTATGCTGGCTTGAATCACCTCCTTGTCAGTTTATGGAGCTTAGTGGGGTGAGAGACCCCAATGGGGTGGCGGCTGTGAACTGGGATTCCCTGGCAGAGGGCTGAGACAGGCAGCTGGCCTGACCCAACCCTTCCTCTAGCATGAAACTGCAAATATATTTGGGTCTGCCAGAGCTGGTTAATGCCCATGGCCCAAGCACTGCTGGTAGGCTTGCCTTGGGATGGACTAACTCCTGTGGTTTGGCCCTGCAGGGACTGGTCGTTACTCAGCTGGACATCCAGCCTGGTGAGTGCATCAAGGTCAAAGGGAAGATCCTGTCTGATGCAAAAGGGTGAGTGAGAAGATGGATTGATGTGGCACTGGGGGAAGCCTGAGCTCTTGCTGTGTTTAGCTTGTCACCACTGGGTAGCTGGAGCTGCTGCTCAGGCGCCTCCTTCGCACTGCCTCTGTTTCCCCAGGTTTGCTGTGAATGTAGGGAAGGACAGCAGCACCCTCATGTTGCATTTCAACCCTCGCTTCGACTGCCACGGGGATGTCAACACCATTGTATGCAATTCGAAGGAGGATGGCACGTGGGGTGAGGAGGACAGGAAGGCTGACTTTCCCTTCCAGCATGGTGACAAGATCGAGGTGAGGCCCCAGGGGTGTGTGCTAGGCCCCGGCACAGACCGCTAATGGGCCAAGGGCACAGCTGTTCAATGCTGCCATGTATCTCTGTGGTGGCAAAGAAGCAGGCATGGAAAGGGGACTAAGCAACAGGGGAAGAGTTTGGCAGCTAAAGCCAACCCGCTGTCTAGACCTGCTCTGCTCAAGTCAATGCCCAACATTTCAGATGTGTTAAGTGCTCCACTCTGGCCTTCCTTTGCAAGCCACACAAGTAAGAGCAATTAAAACACTGACCTGAGATTCAGACTGGGACTGTCTCATCCCGTAGTTGCAGAGGCTCGGAGCTGACCTTGGGGCAGAGCAAATGAGCTTCCGCCCCCTCCATGCCTCTGCTGGGTAGGGAGGAGGCTGAGCTAGTGAGCATAGTCTTGACACCAGCAGCCACCTCATCTATCCTGCCTGCAGATTGGAGGTAGTGGGGAGTGAGGCTTGTGAGCTGTGATGTGTTAGCCTTCCTTCTTGTGGCTTTCTACAGATTTGCATCTCCTTCAACGAAACAGAGGCAACGGTGAAGCTGCCTGAGGCGGAGTTCCAGTTCCCTAATCGGCTGGGCATGGAGAAAATTGAATACCTGGCTGTGGAGGGTGACTTTAAAGTCAAAGCCATTAAGTTCAGCGAACAGCTATAGCTTGGTTTGTTTTCTTTTCTCCCCCCTGCGTAGTGAAATAAACCCAAACTTGCAATGGCTGCTTCCTCTGCTGTTTTCTGCTCTAATCTGCTTGCTCCTGTGTGCGCTACAGGGGTGGGCAGTGGAAAGGGGTATCCATCTGTGTGCCTACTTACATTGCTGCCTTGCAGCTAGTACTGAGTTAGACCACATGCCAGGCAAAGCATGATTCACTGTGAATAAAGCTACCTTAGCAATAGTTGCTCTCTTGACCCTGTTTGCTGCAGCGAGTGGTCCCTGCTGTTTGGTTTCTAAACTCTAGGACTAGTCCCAGCCAGGGAAGCTCACGCAAGTGTATGTTGGGCATGCGTTGTGCTGTCTCTCACCAAAAAGTGCTGCTCACATCTCCTTGCTGGGGATGGGAGACTGACAGGGAACAGGGCATGGCTTGTGCTCTCGCAAATAGCTTTGCTTTCCAAGAACAAGCTCAGCAGTTGGGTGCGTTGCAGGCTGGCGCTAGTGTACTTAAGGAGTAGAGAAAAGCAGGCAAATCAGGCTAACTCCACTTGCCAGGGTAAAAGACATGGAGTGTAAGGTGAAGCTTGTCAGAAACCTTAGGAGTGAGGTCTTGAGAGGATCCAGGTTGTCTGTGCTACTTCATGAAGTGTGGTCTTGACGCTCTGAGAGACCTAGTATCGTGTTGTACCATGAAGTCAGTGGCTTAGCAATGTGGCAGGTATGGGTGACAAGCCATCTAGCAGCCTGTAGATCGGTGTCTGTAACACTTGGCAGCTAAGCTCCAGAGGGCTGTAGCCTGAGGGCTGTAGCAAACAGGGTTACTAGAGGTATTAAATCCTGAGTACACCAAGCACAACTAGCTGCAGATAGGCAGACCAAAAAGAAAAGAAAAAAGCTTAGTTGAACAGTCTTTTCTGCTTACAACCTCTTTGCTCTGCTAATGCAATGCCTGGGAGTGCGTCTGCTACTGCTATTCCCCAGCTGCCTGCTAGCCATGCCTACCCAAGACAGGGCTCGAGTTGGGACTGCTGCAGCATTTGAGGACGTGATGAAAGGTAAATAAGTCCTGCCTGATGTCGAGAGTTGGGAGCCTGGGCAGGCTGCCCAGGTTTGGGGGCTGGCTCTGTGACTACTGAACCTACAACAGGGCTGCCCCAGTGCAGCTCAGCTGGCAACGGACTGTGCTGGTGAGGTCTTCCTTGGCCAAATGCTGCTGAAGTGGTGGAATTTGACTCCTGTTGGCTAATCTCTCTCAGCAGGGCTGTTCCAGACCAGGGCTGCATTTGCTGCTCCTTTGAATAGCTGAGCAGTTGGGCCAGCTGCTTGGGTAGAGGCAATACTACTCTGCAAAGTATTTCAGCTATCTGAAGGTTTTTTATGGAGTGGCTGGCAGGCTGCAAGCCTGTTGCCTTCATGTCAGCACAATTGTGGCATGGCAAAATGCTGTCCAGATCTGTACTGCAGCAGCTGCCCCAGAGCTGGGCATCCCCATGAGTGATGGGGGGATTTGCTTTGCAGGGTGGACCCTCCTGCTTTACTTATGTCCTTTCTCTCTGCTGTCTGATAACACTTGTTATGGAGGCCTTCTTGCAGCTCTGCCAGAAGCGAGCGAATTGTAGCTGTGTCTTGCCAGTCATCCCGTGGGCACAGACATGGTGACTGTGAATAGACAGGGTGCTTCCTCCTTCCTCTTTGTTCTCCAGAGCTGATGCACCTAATGATAGCGAGGGACTTGGTGTGCAAATAAGGAGGCTTTCTGGGCACCTCTCCGTCTGGGGAACACCACAGGGCTCTGCTGCAGTGTCAAAGTTCAGCAAAAGTTTCCACTGTGCACCTGCTGGGAGGGTGGGGAAGGGGTTGCTGTAACCATCTCCTGTGTGGGAGTAGGACCGGAGCCTGGGCATGCTGCAGGACTATCTCTATTTGACACTGACAGGGGCACAGATAATGGTCCTTATAATTCCTGTCCTGTATGTACTGCATTATTTACAGGATGGGATGTTAGTTTTTAAAGGATAGGATGTGTTTACTAGGCAAAGCGTGAGTCTTGTGGATGCTTTGCCTTGTCAAGTAACTCTTGAGATTTTTTTGGAAGGCTATTTGTATGTGGGGTGGGGGGTTGGGGAGAAGAGGATGGCTTTTGTCTTGTTTCCCCCTCTATCTCTGTGTTACGTTATCTGACTGAAGGTAACCTAAATGATGAAGTGTACAAGCACTTAAAAAGTACAAGGCCTGAGTTGCAGAGGCACAAGGGACCTTACAGCTGGTCCCTCTGCTGTCTCTGTTCCTGGCTGCCCTGATTAGATGAGGTATATGTATGTCAGCACTTAAAAGAGCAAGGCCGATCTCATTTTTGCCTGTTAAGCTGGCAGCCCTGATTTCTAGGTAGGTTAGCCACAAGTGTTCCTGACTGCTATGCTCAGGGTACAAACAGTGCCTTCATGGGGGCCACCCCCCTCTTGTACTTTCCACATCAGTTAATTAGGCTTATCCTGCTTTCTAACACTGGCAGCTACCACTAAGGAGACCACAAAACAGGAGAAAGGGTAGGAAGGAAGCATGCCTTTGCCAGCGCTTCCTGCCTCTTGAGTTATGTTCTCCCATGTCCCAGAGCTATAAATACTCCTGTTCCTATAAGTGACACTGGTAAACAGGCATAGTAAACGCAGAGTGCCCAGGCTGGCTCCGAGAGTGAAGATAAGACTTCACTTCTGCTAGAGTGATCAGGAAAGCAAGAACGCTACGCCCTGCTGCAGGGAGAGGGTCACTGTGATTGTAATAGCAGTGCTTGTCGCTGCCAAGCGTGCTCTCATGGAAGTGCATGGTGAACTGAGCTTGTCAGTATCTCTGGGAGGACCCTGAGCCCTACTTGCTGTGCAGAGGAGCAGAAAGCACCACAGCATGGCCTAAGGCTGTGGGGTTTCTTTTTTTAAATCCTGCATTGTGTCCAGTGAGTCTTGCAGTCCTGCAACACATCCCGACAGGAGCCAAGAGCCTACAGGAAGAATTTACCCCTCCACCTCAGCCTCAGTGTTCAGGCAACCAAGGGGCAAACAAACTGATCCCTGGTGAGAGGGATGCAGTTGCTGAATCCTGCGAGTTTGCTAATCTGTGCTCAGCCTCCATCCCTGGCTATTGACCAGGAATCAAAGCTTCACCACTTTATTTCCTTACAGTATCATGGCGAGGGAAAATGGCACCTTGGAAACCCTGCAAAACAACTGGGAGGCTTTCGGTTATAACATGGAGTTTTAGATTGGGTATTAGGAAAAATTTCTACAGGGTTGTCAAGTATTGGAACAGGCTGCCCCGGGAAGTGGTGGAGTCACTATCCCTGAACGTATTCAAAAAGCGTAGACGTGGCGCTTAAGGACATGGTTTAGTGGTGGACTTGGCAGTGCTAGATTAGCGGTTGGATCTGATGATCTTAAGGATCTTTTCCAGCCTAAATGATTCTATGAACACAAATTAAGTCATGTATGTTATCACCTCATGTCTAGGAGGAGGAGAACAAAGACCCAATTGCAGAAGGGATTAGTTTGGAAAGAGTAGATGTGACAGGAATTAAAATCTCATGCAGGACCTAAAAGAGGAGTGATAACTAAGACAGACCAGCAGCTTTGTCTTCTCAAAAAATAACTTCTCCCTGAGCAGTTCACATTAACTTCACTTGACAGAAATAGGCCATCCAAAGGACTCTGTAGCTACACAAGCATGCATGTGACACTGTTCAGCACAGCCTCAAAAGACAGTTGAAGGACACTGCACCCAGAAATTGTGCATCATCTAAGTATGTGCAGTGTGTGGAAGGAGAGTGCTGGGGTAAGCCGATGGGTGATCCAGGTTGTGGAGGGGAATGGGAAGCCAGCTGGGTCACTTCCCAATGGAATTGACAAGCAAAAAAGATGCAAGACAATTTCTTCCCAACAATAGACATAAGAAATTAACCGTCATCTGTTGTACAAAAGGAAAAGGTGACCACCAGCCAGCTTTGCCGTGTGGTGATAGGCATGTTCTTTCACTTCCTGCTCCCTTGGTCCCAGTTTCAACATTTACAAACCAAAGGGAACTTCTGTCACTTACTTCCAGAAAGTCAGCCTCAAACCATAAGCTGCATTACCTGAGCACGGGCCCCCCATTCTGGTGCAGAGCATGGGAAACCTTAACCACACAATTCCCCTTTCCTGTAGCGTGATGGAGGTGTGAGCACAAGGATGGATACTGCTGGTGTGGGATACCAGGCCCTTGGGGTCAAACAGGTAGAGACCATGGTGAGCTGTCTGTGGACAGGAGCAAGGGATGAGGGCAACTCCCGCCATGCAAGTGGGGGACGTTACTGGGCCTGCACGCCATGCTGAGACCCCCTGGATGCGTGCACTGTCATGTACCCGCAGGCCGGGGCCCTCCCTCTGAGGAAAGCCCTGTAGAAACCAAACCCCCAGCGCGCTTGTTTTCCAACAAACTGGGACATTTTTCCCCCTCAACCCCAACCTGGCTGCTCCACAGTGGGTGCAAGCAGGCAGACACAGGCTGCAAAACCTTCCCACATGAGGGAAAAAATGTATGAAAATATGTATTTACTCACCTTTTCTCAGCAGGCTTCAGGCTGAGGTGTGCATCCTCCTGCAGTGCCTTGTGTGTGGGACCCTGGCGAGCTGCTCCCAAGCCCTGCTGTCCCTCGTTAGCCCTGACTACCCCACAGGTGCTAACTGTAAAAACACACCTGGAGGGGTGGGCAGCAAGCTCTGCTATCATTATTGGGGATTTTGGTGAGGGATGGGTGCTGGGGGGGGGGGTCCCGGCATCCCCCTTGCTGCGCACTGCTCCCTTCAGCAGCGTGTGGCAGCGACAGATGGCGAGGCGGTTGGGGCGGCCCCGCCCGGCCCCGTCGTGAGGTAAAATGGCGCCCACTGCAAAACTGGTTTGGAGAGCCAAGAGAAACTGCTGCAGAAAACCACTTTCTCCTCCAAACCCTCCCACAATGGCTTCTCATTTTCAAATGCCATCCTTTCTAAGCTTGCCCGGATCCCTTTTTTATCACAATCTTATTTTAGTTCAGCAAAACACTTGTGGCACAACTAGCTGTGCAAAAGCGGGTCCCTCATAAGCTGTTTCCTCAGTATTTGGTCATGCTTTCATCAGCTCTTACTCTCCCCAGCTGAATTATGTGGCGTTTTTTTTGCATTTCAGTCCTAAAAATTCATCAAGTGCTAAAACGAACATGAACAGAAGAAGTACTGCTGGCTTCTCGTTTCATTTGAAGGCTATCTGCTCACAGAGCAACCCTAGCAGAAAGACATGGGCTTAAACTGCAAATCACAGAAGAAAAAGCTGCCTGGCTCACATGCATCATGTTTTCTTTACAGTGTAGCAGAAAATGAACCTTTTTTCCTAATCCCAAATCCTAATCCAGGTGGAGCCGTGCTGACACCCCCCACAAGCCCAGCCGAGGGTGCTGAGCGTGGCTGGCTCCAGCTCCCCGCCATCTTGCAACGGGCAATGAGAAAGCAGATTTTTGCAAGGATTTTTAGTACTAATGCACAGCAAGCTGCACAAAAGCCAGAGCTACAGCTGGAGAGGTTGTGTTACTGTATGCACATAAGCAACAGCAGAAGCTGCACGCGTATAAGCGTCTGGCAAGCACCTTCTGGACTACTTGACACACCTGAATTCAGCCTATTTCTGGAGTTTGTACTGAAGATGGACAGTGGGGTCTGGCCAAACCAGGCAGGAAAGGACCGTCTCCTAGACTGAGACCACTCTGGCCACATAAATACATTCAGTTGCACAACACAAACGATGTTTGTTCAGTAACGCATTGCTAGAAAAACCCTGTAATACATGAGAGGTGTACGACACTTAGTTTATGTGCAGAGGCACGAGCAACAGTCCTGTAGGAACACAGCCAAATCATTAATGCCATGCCACAGTCAGCATACATCCCCTCTGGAGGGGATATAAAGGAAGAAACAGCTCTTACGTGAATCAAGTCCAGATGTAAACACTAGCTTGGTGGATGGTTGACTAAGGCATGGAGAAACCTGGGGATCGGGTCTCTAGATACGCCCTTAGTTTGCTCATACCGATTTAAAGCATGGGCTGTCCTATGAAAAGCTTGCTCTGTTTCCCATTTTGCAAACGACAAGTCACTGCTCATGTTAATATTCAGGATTTGTGTGGAGTGAGTGTGAAATGCTATCCAGTGTGGTTTGCTTGCTTCTCTTAATTAACAGTCTAAACGATCACGACAGTGGCTGAGTTGTAGAGATGATGGATCAGGCCTGATGCATAAACTGTTTTGGTGCTCTGTGTTTGACCGATTTTATAGGTAACCTTCACAAAAGATCTTGTGCATAAACTTACAACTGACAGACTGTAGCATGTAAACACTCTTTACTAGATTTAGTCTTGAGGAAAGCATCTGATGTTAATTCCTTGTGACCATCAATCGCCCAAGAGCTCTGATAAAAAAAGGCAAACAGTAAGTCGGATGACTAGATTTTCATGGCGCTTATATCACGTGGCATGGCATGGCAGAGCGGACTGTAGGCGCAGCATGTTGCTAAAAGCATGTGAGTACTTACTGAGAGCTAGGTTTAAAAGACCTGCTTCAATATCCTGCGCAACAGACAGCATCACGGTGCAAGTGCATGCCTCCATCTTTTTCTGTTCCCCCGTGCTGGGTCTGGGTGCTCTGACAGCAATGCAGTTTGATTACTTTCAAAGCCCAGGAAAAGTGCACCCCAGCTCTCTAGTACCAAGGCTACAGCCTGAGCAGGAGGCTGTGGAACGATGATTTATATCTGCATTTTTCCTGAGAGGTCCCTCAGAAACTGGCTGAAAACTGAAGATAACAATTTCAGGAATGCTGACTCAGGAAAAAATACGGTCCCACTCTCTTCCCTATGCCTTTTCTGACTGGCCTCAAAGACAAAAGCCAGTAGCACTGGGTAAACTGGAAGTTTTCTCTGCAAGTGAGATGTTAACTGAGAATGAACAATATGGAGAAAGCAGATAACACAGAAACATCCTTTAGTTGCAGAGGTGTGCATCCTAAGCCAGAAAGGCACAGAAAAGAAATAAGCAGAATAGACATCCAGATTCCCAAATGAGCGAGACAGTACCAGGAAAATGCTATGTTCCTAACTGTAATGTGCAAACACAACGTAACATAACAGGCAATGAGGCACCCCGTTGCTTTTGTACAACTAGCTTTTACTTTGAACTGGCAATGTATATGAAAAGTGTAACTGCTTTGTCCTTACCAGGATTTTTCCTCAAGCTAGTGAAGTGAGACTACACATTTCACCCTGTGCTAGGGATCGACTGTAGCCAGCTGAACGGGCCAGGTAGCTGTTGCAGGATCCTTCGACAGTCGACAGACTTCTCTGGAGACCGCTTTGGAGAAGGCGCTCAACTCAGGTACTCTGAACTGACTTAGGGAGGAGTCTCATCCATTGTCACCTACAGAGGGAGGCCACGCAGGCTGGTCGGCGAACTCAGCCAGTGCCGCTGCCCCCGCGGCAGGGTGGGAGGTAGGGTATTCCAATCCAGTATCCTGAACAGATGTTTCAATTATAAAAATAATGCTCATTTTTAGCAAAAATGCTCACCAGTTGAGAACCACTGTTTTTTGCAAGATGTGTTTTGAATCATTTGATTTTAACACGCTGTAATGTTTAGCCCCTGCAGTCGCAAGGGGAAATACCCCAGCTGTGGGATGCACGAGACACTGCATTTTGGGGAGGGGGTAGCAATGCAAATCACGCTCGCTATATCTAGCTTACTGGTTTTCTCCGTTGCAGCCACACAACTACAGGTTCCGATCTAAAAATCTCATGTAGCCAGACCCAAAATTCAGATTTGTTTCAGTAAGTTTACAAGGACTAGACAGTAAGTGTAAAATCCTGTCCATGGTATTCCTGTTCCATGAAATCATGTCATCACTCTGGGAAATGAGTTTCCATTATACTCTAGTTTTAAAAACACAAGAGAAAAGCAAGGTGGGATAAGGAGCAATGAATAGATTCCCCTTTTTGGCAAAGGCACTGAGAAGTAAATCTACTGGCTTGGCCAATGTTTAATTACCTTTAAGTACATGTCAAGATGTGCTTCTACCAAACTTAGCAAAACTTGCAGTTAGGGGAGCAATTGTTGTGCAAAGACTGTTTCCCTAATGATAAACTTATCAGTGCTTACAACAGAAATATGGGCTTTAACTCATTTTTCACCTGAAATCTAAGCTGTTACAGAAATGTAAGTAACTATCACTTGCCTAATTAGCTGATGCTTGTGTGTACAGTGGGAGCACATGTAGGACTTTCATCATCAACACCCAAACTGGCTGGACCACAGAGCCGTGCCAAACATCTGAATTTCCTGTAAACCACCATGAACCCTTAACCTCAAAATTTTTAGCTGGAAACCCGACAAAAGAAACTATTTTACACACTATTTAGTAAAACCTTATATACCACCACCACAAGGCTGGCCAACTGCCCGCCACTTGGAAACACTTGACTTGCAGCGTTAACGCTGGCACGCAGAGTGACGATTGTAGTCAATCATGCATCCTGTGTGGGCGAAGGTGGCTGGACCTCGCAGCGTTCACAGCCTAACGTGCTCCCCCTGAAGTCAGTGCTGGTTCCCGGAGCAAACAGGCAGACCCCGCTTGGATGGGAGGCTCTTCCTGGCCTGAGGGTAGACTGCAGGACTTTCTTTCTCAGGAAATAACTTACTAAATGGAAAATGCACTGTTGACCGGTCTCAAGCCATTCACAAAGGCCCGCCAGATTTGCCAAGTCTTTCTGATTTGTTTTGGTAAGCGCAGGATGGGAGGGTGGCTGTAAAAAAAAAATCTAAATGAAAACAACTTTTAAATGTGATAAACTAATCTGAAGTACTGTGTAGGATTTTTTTTTAGGACAAATTAAATGTTTTGATTGGCTTGAAACAGCTCCCCCCACTGTTTTCCTGAAACTCCACCCAAGCAAGTAATTATTCTTGAGTGACCCCAAAAATACTTTTCCCTCCAATTTTATTTTTGATTCAGCTATTAAGGCATAAAAATCAGCTCCCTTGCTTAGGGTTCTCATTAAATGCTGAACGAGCCTGAACAGCATTCAAGCTCAGAAGTAACGAAGAGGACATGTTTGCTGTCATCACAAGTAATTGGCTTGCTGCTTCAAAAAGCATTACAAAACCAGGTAGATTTTCTTTTGCGTATTGGAGAATTGATGCTTGATATGACAGAAAGGCACCGGCATTTTCTTTAGTCTGCCAAGCTGCCTGTGGAAGAGTTATGATGTGAGCTATTCAAAAAAAAGGGGCTTTAAAACCAGCACTGAAAGCAATGAATGTTGTAGTTTTCAGTTACATGCTGGAGTTGAAATTCAAAACGAATGGACTTAAAAACTCCACGACTAAAATCTCTGCTCTGGTCCTGGTGGCAAGATAGGATGGGATGAACAATGCAACACCCTGGAGAAAGGAGAAGCTTGAATTGCTGCTGCAGCGATGTTGCCCTGACTAAGAAATAATGCCTCTTCTAGCTTGTAAAATAACTTCTGACGAAGTGGGTTCAGACAAATAAGCTATTGCTGTGTGAAAAAAGTCCTAGTGTACATCATCCCCTCACAATAACAGGCCTATAAATAATGTCATTAGAGAGCCCTCTCACATCTCACAGAAGTGCATTCAGGCTGCAACAGTAACACAGATCATTAGTTAGATTATTCAAAACAAAGACAGGCTTCCCCCACGCTCCCGCAGTGAGTCCAGACCTGCGTTCGTTACTTCATGCAAACTTGAACTCCTGAGATGCAGGTTCTCATAAAAGCATGTTTAAACTCCGGAATCAGTGGATCACACGATCCAGAAGAGGAAAGATTGCATTTTCCTGGTCAAAATCTCCTTCACAAGGCCACTTAATGGTATATTCAGCATGTGTTGAAACAGGTTGAAGCTTCCTCTGGTAGCCCTTTATTATATTAAAAAAACAACAACAACAGCAACAAAACCACGAAGAGATGTTCCAAGCTAATGCATGACTATCTTTGGGGTTCCCTCTTTTTGTTAAGGTTTTCACAAAATACAAAATTAAATGTCTTTTCTACATACAGAACAAAGTAGAACCAAGTAACTGATTAGAGTATGTACAAAAACTTACACATTCTGTCTTGTTCTTTAAAAAATATAAATATCAATAATGTTCAGTTGAATGGGTTGGTTTTATTTTTAAGGCTTCATTCTTTTAGATCCTTCATTATTTAATGACGTACCAGGTAGGCAGGAAAGGGAGGGAAAAGCGGAGGTCATGTTTTTTATTAAAGGTAATATGTTTAGTTCTCGTGAGACTTTTCCTCATCTCTGGCAGGAGGAGATTTCCCTCCACATTGATTTAAGTTTCCAGGAAGCAGAGGTGGAAGAAAAGGAAAATAAAACCTTTATTATTGCTATTTTTTTCCTTCATTAAAATCTTGTTTTAAACCTGTCTCTGTTAATTGTCTTTGTAGAGAACCAACTGCCAAGTACTTGGATTAAATAGACTGGAGCAGGAGGACTGTATCCCAGGTCCACCCAGGAAAGGTTAGAGTGAGGAAGAGACCGCTGGAGGTGTTTTACCACTGACCCCGGCAGAGGTAGCAAGTGCTGCAGCTAGGGCAGCTGCTGCTGTTGCATCCCTGGGCGTGAAGTCTGTGGGGAGGCTTTCCATCAGGCACTTGCGCTGTTCCTGACCCAGTTTGATTTTATCGTCTAGCTCTCGCTGCTCTATGAGGAGCGCGGACTTCATCTTTACAAAGTGCTGGTAGTCCTGGAGCTGTTCCTCAGAGAGGTAGTTGCCCAGGATCTCCAAGACCACCCGTTCTCGACGGTCAAGGTTTTCCTTCAGTTCCCGGGCATCTTCGTGCTGGCCAGCCAGCAGTTTCCTCTTCTCGTTCAGCGAACTCTGCACACACCAGAGAGAGTGCTTCAGTATCAGCAGCACCAAACTCACGGATCCCCCCTCTCCTTCCCCCCGACACCATGTTTGCCACCTCCGGGAGAGGTGGGATGGCTGCTAAGCTCCCAGACACACAGCCAAAAGCCTGGGGGAGGAGTACGAATTCCTCATTGCGGTTTGAATGTGAATCTCACTGAATCAGACTCCAAATGCTCTAGTCAACGTGGGGCAGAAAGTGCTCCAAGAAAGTCAGTAAAACTGGCTTGAAAGCAAAAACTACCAGGAATATCTGGCTTTGTCTCTCACAACCACCCAAACAATGTTAAAAAGCGGCTTCAACTGAGGCAAAAGGCAGCGGGTTGTTCCACGACGCACAACACCACGCAGCCTTTCCTCCAGCCGTGGGTCACAGACATGCTGTCCCTAACACGGCCGTTCTGTTTCGAGACAAAAGCTGCAGGATCCGAGACGTTTATACAAACTGGGACCAAGATTCCCAGGCACAGAACCGCATTTGCTACCGCTTATACATAAGCACTAGGACACCCCTGCCTTCCTGTGAGCCTTTGGAGGTCCTAGCTTATACAAGCACGTTCTTGTGACTGCTGCTGTCCCGCACCCCGAAAGAGGCCAAGACGCTATGGCTGTGCAGATACGTACCCGCTCTTCACTGCTGGCATTTTCCCCTAGACTACTCAGAACGTTCTCTACGCGGGCCAGGCGTCCCGAGAGGGAGAGCAAGAGGTTCACCACCTTGTCCAAATCGCCAATGAACATCTTGTACTTGTCAAACTCGTTAGGTTTGCATAGCCTGCTGATCAACAGCTCCACCTCCTCTCCAAGAGCATTATTCATCTTAATGTCTGCAAGCAGGCCTTCCTTGGCTTCCTTCAGGATTTCCAGTTTGTGGGTCAAGCTCCCGATGAGCTCAGCCTGTCAGAAGGGAAACACATTGCCACATCGGTCATTACCATGATCACCCTGGTCATATGGATGACGACAACAAGAGGATATGGCTACAGTTCCTGAGGAGCAGGGTCAAGTCAGCAACAGCTGACAAAGAAGACATTAAGGAGGAAACAGAGAAAACTCTGAAATTCCACATCCAGGTGATAGTCTGAATACAGGCACTACCTCACAGAGAGAGGCATCAAGCAACCATTTACAGCAAAGATGCTCTAAATTTACTTAGTGACTGAGCAAAGACATGGAGAGCACACACCCATTTTATGAAAATGCTGGCAACTGTTTCACTGCTGAAGAAAAGGAGGCCCCCAGGGTTCAGTTACTCCAGAAATAGGAGTGCTGCACATGCGCTGGAGATCCTAATTTCTGTTAGGATTTAGGGGAAAGACATATGCAAAAGCAGAAGTCTGTGGCCTGGGGCTTGCAATTCTTGCTTCCATTTAGTCAAAACTGAGAGCATAGAGAGCAGGAAAAGCTCTTCATACAAGGGTTGGGTATTTTCAGTCTCTTCAGTTTATGCGCTGCTGAGGCACCATTATACGTATGTTAATCTACTCTGCATACAAACGCTGCTGCAGGATGAAATAGAAGTTCATCACAAGGTTGCCTGAAAATATTCTCTCAAAGTTTACTAACACAGCCTTCTTTCCATCAAAACTGACAGTAATTTCAAGTAGGAAGATGGTCTACTTCAAAGGAGAAATGATCTTCAAACCCAGGTCAGGCTGGGGGTTGCTCTGAATTGGTCTGTCAGAGTGGGTGGGTTTACAAGGCTGGCTTCACAGCCGGCAAGTTAACAGCACTGTTTAGGCAGACACCACTAGATGGTACACTTTGCGCGCACCCTCTGGAGCGCATGGTTTTGTGGCTGCACTACAGTCCACTGTCAGCTTCCGCATATATGCAAAGGCTGAATAAAATGCGAGTAAAATTCTCTTAAAACAAACGTCAGCTACCAGACTTACGCTGGAATGACTGCTAAGTCACACTGTTTGTTAGCAGCATAGTTCAGGGGGACAGGAGAGCAAAGGTGGTACTAAATCGCACCTGCTAGGATAAGGGACGACCAAAAGTCCTATACTTGGATTCTCCCCTCAATAGCACCGGTAGCATCCAGAGACAAGAACCAGCACTTGCCCTTCCCTGTGCCTATGATGCTAATGTCACCTTCAGAAGAAAAATCCGAGGTCCTTACCAGCTGATTGTTGGACCAAATCCTGAGGAGCAAAAGAAAGGATCTATTTTCAACGATTGTGATGCCGGGGGAAAACTCTATAGCAGGTCTCTACGGGCTGGACACAAAGTCCGGCATTAACCTCAACAGGTTTTCAGGAGGACCGAGCTGCTCAGAACTGGCAGTTGTTCTTCCGTGCTCCGAGAGCTCTGCTCAAGGTGCAGACCTGCCCTCCAACCGTAGCAGGAGGCTATGGGACTGCTGGGAGTGACGTACCTTTGTTCTGAAGACATGGGAGCTGGACAGGGCCTGCGAAATACTTGCTTTGTGTTCATTAATCAGTGACTCTTCTGCGATCCCAAATGCCAACCGATATAGCTCCTTTGCATACTTACAATGGAAATGAGCTCAGTTTATCCAAATGACCTCTCAGAGCAGCTTCCTTCTGAGATAATGCCTATGCAAATGTTATTTCACACAGACCATGAACAAACATGCCAGGCAGATCTTGCTGTCTGGGCCTAATCACTCCCATCTATTTCTGTTTTCCATGCAAATGTAACCTTTGAGGCCTTGTCCTCCATGGCAGGACATCTACTTGCAAGCCTGTCAGATACTTGCCGCACGTCCACCGACTCCTTGGAGCAGCACCCTCATCTTGTTTAATCACTCCCTACCTTTCACGTTGGTATAAGCAAGCAGCCGGTTTTGAAGCGAACAGCATCCCAAGAATCGACCGAGTGCTACAGACATGGCAGGGGCTGCGATTACCTTTGAAGCTGGGTGCTCCACAACCAATGGCTTGGGCCAGATAATTAAAGCGGCAGACAAAGGCCTTAGGCAAACGCTTTTGGTTAGCAACACATGCATGATCTATCTGTGTACACCTGCTACCCAGAATCCGTGTAGGACCACAGAAATAAGAGACGGCAGGCACAGCAAGTGTCTCTAACCCATTCCAGTGGCATGGTATGACAGCTTGTGAAGACTTGACAGGGTCCTACGTGCACCTCAAATGCTCCACAAAATAGGGCTAATCTACCCACTTAGTACTCATAATTTGTGTTACAGAGCACTTTGATGGAGGTCCCATTCTAGCTGTCATTGTATTAAAGCCTGGTAGGGAGCAGATTTTGCTTAGCAGAGAAAGGCTGAGAACTGAAGCAGTAAGGCAATACGGAAAAGAGAGGTGAGCTCTCCAAGTCAGGGCGGCGGGACAAATTGCATACTCATAAACACCGCTCAGCCTCACGTCTTCTCTCTGCTTTTTTACACTTGGCATGGGGATGAGGACCCAGAGAGAAAATGTGGCGTTGTGCTAGAAACACATGAATTCTCTGCACTTTGACAGAGAGGCTGAGCTTGGGAGCCTTTCTTTAAATCCACGCCTGATTTCAGGGCAGGAAGAATTGAGAACTGTATTTACAGCATATGGGACTTGCACAAGTATTTGTATCCTTCAGTATGTTTAAACTCTGCTGTTGTACAAACAGCATGAGATATGGGCTGTGCTACTCTGTCCAGTGCAATGTAGGATGTTTTAAATTTACAGGCAGGCACAGCTGCTTTTGACATGAAGACAGTAGGTGTGCGAAGGGAGGCACAGACAGGCAAGTACCTGCTTGTGGCTCCTTGGGATTTCTGAGCTTCGTAACATGTCTGTAATTAGCAGGTAACGAATGTGCGACAACCACAGGGACAAATTAGAAGGCCCTGCAAAAGCCCTGGAAGGCAGAGCACCCAAGCCTACAGCAAGAACTGCAGGGGCCATTCCTCAGTGAAATGTAGCCGCAATAAGAGAGGAAAGTGTTTCCTCCTCTCCTGGCCTGCTCTCCTCCCACCCAAGTCATCGCATCGAGGTTGCGTTGACCGAGCTGCTGAGGTGCACATGGCAGGTCAGTGAAACAACGAAGTGGGGGGGAAAAAGAGTAACCAATGTTTCTTTGGAGGCAGGGAGTGCAGACGGCAGGTAAAATGGGTAAATTGGCTTCACTGAAGAGGAAAATCCTAGGGCGAAACCTTATGCACTCAGACAGTGCAGTCACTAGCTGGAGTCTGTTCCTGTTACTAACCCAAGCTGTCCTTGCTCAGGTCACTTCACGTCTCCCTTTTCCTTCCTTGCTACAAGACATGGACTGCCTCTTACAACCTGTACGCTCAGTATTTAGCGTAATACAGGCCCGCCTCAGGGTTGTGCAAGATTCGTACTCAAATTTGCAGTGAGTACTCAGATTAGCTCTCTTCGTTCAATCTGGGTCACCCTAATGAAGCTTCACAGGTGGCCTAAATGCACCCAGCCCCCATGCAACTTGGGACTGCCAAAAGCTGACATCAAATAGAAATGCACTTTACTTTAGGGCTTATTATTATTTCAGGAATGTAACCAGCAAATGGTGGTGTGTGCTGAATTTACCTTCTTCTCATTGATGTCCAGCAGCTCCTCTTCCTCACCTACTTCTTCTGGCAAGTCCTTGATTTTATTCAGCAGTTCTGCTTTGGGTGCTGAAACGCTGTAATAAGCAGGACAGGTGACCAGGGTTACAGGAGCTTCCTTTTCTTCTCTCCTACACCACAGTGAAGAAAAAGGAGGAGCTCAGTCTGAGCCTGACTTTTTCCCATGCCTAGATCCATGGTTTTCCAGCACTCCCTCTTTGGTACCTTCCCAGTGTTATTAACCACAAAGGAAATGGCCAATTCCTGCCATCAGAGGGTGCGTGTCAGCTGCTTTCATATCTCTCCCCTGCGCAGAACAGCGCAGCTGCTCTGTTTAAATGTTGACTGGTTAACAACTCTGTATGGGATCAGATCCTTGCTGAAGATATATCGGCACAGCTCAGCTGGTGATGGCTAGACTGACCATCTTATCTGGCATGATGCATTACAACTTACTTCTATATGGTTCTCCAGCTGTCACTTGGCAGTCTCTATCTCCACACTGGAGGACTTGGGCTGATCTTTGCATCCCCCTGTAATAAGTAGGTACCCACACCTCTCCTTCCAAAATTTGGCCTCTCATTATCTTTTTGCCCGTCACTGTTTTGGTCCTGATTTTACTCTCATACTTCTATTACTGTGCTTTGAACCAAAGTGCTTCAGATCACAAAGGTTAAGATAGCACAATCAAGTAACATCTCCAGAGATGGTTCATTTCCTGCCCAAGCTCAGCATCGTTTTCTACAAGCCCAGAGAGCGAGCTCAAAGGCCACACATACAGCCGAGCTCATGAGAAAGGGCATTCAGAAATGCTCTGCCAGTCCTCACGCCTGGGAACTGAGATACTCACTCTCCGCCAGCGTCCACCTATACAGATGCAGAAAAATTCAGCACATTGTCCTTAAAAGCAAGCAAGCAGCAAGTTCTGCTGCAACATTAGCCCACAACCCAAACAAAAGCACTTACGTGTCATCTTCGAGTACTGTCCTGCTAGCTTTCTTCTGCCTCATCTTCCTTTTCATGTTGTTCTCCTTCAGCAAGCTGGTTCCACTGGGGAAAAGCCCTTCCATTAAGTCCATGGTTGTCTTCATTTTGGAATCTGGATCCAGGATATCAGCCAGAGACTTGTCTTTATGGACAATTTCTTTTGCTAGAGCCTCTGACTTAATATCCTCTGGGGTCTTTTTCTTTGTCTTTACTGGAAGTGCTGCGCTGAGTGTCCCAGAGTCCAGGTTGCCATTTTCTGACTCTCTGGTGATGACTGCTGGCTCTCTGTGGTTGCCTTCAGGTTGAGTTATGGGCTGTCTATCAGCGCTTTGAGGCCCCTCAGAAGAAGCAGGTAACTGGTGCTGCTTATCCACAGCAGATGGAGAGCTAGTCCTCTTTGACGCAGGTGGCGAGAGGGGCCAGTTATTTTCACCGATACTGGTGCCCAACCCTGTTATCTCCCTCTCGGCCAGGGCTTTGGGAAAGCTTTGGAAGCTGCTATGGACAGAAAAAAATTCTGTGAGATGAAGATAAACTTACCACACAGGACCATTGTGAACACACGGCGAAGGCCTAAGACAAGTTAAGTTTTCCTTCTCCCTCACTTATTTTCGTCTCTTGTCACTTCAACACGGGAAGGCCCATAGTATGCAGCTACTGGCACCAGAAGCATATTGTCCCCTCAACCTGGACGCTGCTGTTTTGTCATTCCAACACAGAAGGAACTTGTGAGTGACAAACAAGTTCGTTTTCTGCTCATAGGCTGGGGACATTGAGTCTCACCACCTGGGAGTAACATCCTGAGCAGCCTATACTCATTTGTTCTTTTCATGTTGGAAAAGCCAATCATCACTACCACAGCCCTGGCCAGACTCTTCCCGGATGGAAGTCGGAGCCGCTCCTTGGGAGCGAAGGAAGCTGTGCCGAGTTAAACCAGCTGGGCACCTAGCCCAAAGTCCTATCCCTCAGGAAAAAATTCACTACACAGCGTTACTGTGACATATTTGTGTTGTCACTTCTTGGCAGATGGTCACTGTTTCATAACAGCATTATTTTGTGCCAGGTCTAAAATGTATTCTGGGAAACTCTAACTGTTTGGAAAAAACGTCATGGATTTTCGTAGTTCTCTCTCAAAAACCAGTAACTGGAAGGAGTCAGCAGCCATTTTAACTCTTCATGCTGGAGGGAATAAGAAGCAACTCCACTGAAATCCATACAGTAACTGCAGGAAGAACGAGACCAGGATAGTTTCTCACCCATAACCCCCTTTGCCTTGCTTACTAAGCATCAGTGCATCTGCTGATGGCCTGCAAAGCATTTTGCCTCTTGCTTTGTGCCCTGCCCACATCATTTGACAACGCTCTTGGCAGCCAGCAAAGCCTAGCGGCAGTGAGTCTGTCTGTCTGTCCCTCTCTCCTTATAACGTGTGCACTCCTCTGCAAACTTCCCTCTCAGCTAGCAGCTGTGGGTGGGTCGTCGTGGCACGCCGAGCTGCGGAGGTCAGTCACATTTGTCTGGAGCCCCGCATATTTTACTGTATATGGCCCTACAATGCCGCGTTACAGCCCTCCCTTACCTCACTTTGGCCTCCTCTGTGAGCCTGGTGGATTTGTCTCCAGCTGCCCCATTCCCATCAAGCACCGCCGGTGGGGGGGGAAGTGGGAATTCCTCCGTGCCGTTTGCAGAAGTGCAAGAGCTCAGGTCAGGAGGAGGACGGGATGGCAGTGGGGGTGAGAAGGGTGGAGCGACGACACCGGGCTGGGAAGGCATGACAAACACCTCGTCGTCTTCATCGTCCTGCAGCAATGGTGGGGGTGTGAGCTGCAGGCCTGACTCCGAGATCCGGAGATGGGTCATCCCCTGGGGAGAAGGAGTCTCTGGGTCAGAAGAAGTGCTGCTCTGTGTCGGCAGGGACTGCCACCTCTGGGAGAACTTTGGCCCAGCCGCTGGCGGAGACACCATAGCCCTTGGGTAGCTATTGTCTTTGACTGAGTAAGCCCACACCACTTTGGGTGGGAGGGATCTGTGAAGCAGCCCGGCTTTCCTTCTCCACATCATTTCTTCTGTGGGTGTCTCGGGGGATCTATCCTGGACAGCATCCAAAGACTGTGCCTGAATATTAGCGTTTCCCTCAGGGGGAACAGCATCTCGTTTGGCATGGTGCTGTCTCAGAGCCTGGCCATCACCTGCACTCTGGAAATCCGAGGGAGTCTGGGTGGGCGTATTAGGGCAGGACTGGCCAGATCCAGAATGAGTAAGGTTAAGGAGCAAGGGTTTAAAGCCTTGCTTTTGCTCAGGATAGTGACTCCTTGCCTCTGTTGGGGATGGGACAAATGCAGAAGTCCTGCTATCTGGCCTGGAAAGTTCTGAGAGCTTGTGGTTCTCGGTCACTGTGGCGGACCCGGTGACAATCTCGCTGCTGTGGTGAGGATGGGGATAATAACTTGTGAACACCATTTTTTCTGAGTGGCTTCTTTCTTTCTTGCTGAAAGACCTAAAAACCAAGAGACAGGCCATGATAAGATTAATGAGCAAGAAAAGCTATTGTGCACCTCCTTATGAGCAAATTATGCAACCATATCAGAGGCCTGGGTCAGCGCCTGCTGATCTAGTGTGTGCTTTGAAACTGGTAGTAAAATCCATTCTACTAATGCTAGGGACACAGAGCCAGATCCCATCGTTTTCAATGTGTGCTAGATCACACACACACGTGTGCACACATGTAGCAAGCACCACAGCAATCACTTAATAGAAAAAAATTTAGGAAAACCCAAGTGTCTGGCTTCCTTTCCAGCTTTGCTTTGAATTTTGTTTGTTACAGGTGGGGCTAGTAGCAACTGCTGTAAGAAAGACTACTTGACATTATCTACCATCAAACTCCATTCTCAATTGCTGATAATTTTAAGAATTTCAGCTTTATGGGCCAAAAATTCCCATAACATTATCTGCTCCTTTTGGAAAGGTGCCATTGAAATGACTCAACTGCCTCGGAGAACAAAGTGAGGCCAAAAAACGCACTATTTTGACTGCGGAGAAAAATAAAAAAACCTCTTACAGCCTTGGAATCCTGTTAGAAAAAAGAGCTCCACTCAGATAGGCAGGTGTTACAAAAACCAAAGCCAATACACTTCAACTGCAAACGGATGTTAAGGCTGCAAAGCCAGCAGATTAAATTATTCCTTCCAGCTCTTTTAAGATGTTCTCATGTGAGTCTGAGAAACAGCATCGGGCCTTTGAAGAGAGGATCCTGCTCAGAATACATACAGTACAGAAACCTACTTGCCCGTATGGCTATTTAGCTAGAAAACAAAATGAGCATTAATAATAGCGCTAGCGGATGCAAGAGAAGATGCCCCAAAAACATGAGGCCACACCATAAAACAACAAAATACAATACAGCGCTACTGCCAATGTATTTTCTGTTCTTGAGATGCATTGTTCAAATAATCCAACGCTGCCAATCTGTGGTGTTGGAGACTTGGGCCCCAAATTTGCTCTCAGATGTACTGGTACAAATTAAGAATAACTGCCAAAGCCATGGGTCTTTCCGGCTTTATTCTGGTGTAACTGAGAATAGAATTTGGCAGCCTTTCCCTGAGGGTGGGGAAACTTCCCAGACAGACTGCTCTTGGTATTGTCTGTGGTTCCTGGACAGTAGCAATGTGTATTCTTTTCAGATGCTCAGTGTTTGTCAGAAACGCCAGATGGTAATTCTCTAATTGAAAGATCTCTCCTACTGTGGAAGCAATTGTGGATTCTAAAACTGGTGGAGCAACAACCGTTCCCAACAGTGCTTACGAGACAGCTATTGTATGACACTGGGGAGTAGCGTAAGACCACGGAGCGTAAGTCACAGAGCACACGTGACTGGACCAAGTGATTGCTGACCAGGGGTTCCATAACTTCACCATTTGACAGTTTTCCTCCTTTTGAGTAAGAGAGGTGGTCAGGATGGTCCCATCTCCTCTCCAGCACATTAAGCAGCTGTGTCCCAAGGAAACCTAGAAGCATAATTCCTATTGCCTGCTATTGTCTTCCCTGAAGGGCCCATGCATGGAATACGCTGCAGACAGCAACAGGATGGTGATGGTTAGATGTGAGAGGACTGGCTAGAAAACCAGCTATTTTGGGCTGACAATCACAGGACAAAGACTGCATCTCTTAAGGGATGGATTAAAGATGCTACATTAATCCCGTATGACCCAGACGGTGAAATATTCACTCACACTGGGGCAGGGGAACGTTCAACAGCATCCTAATAGTGGAACTCCTTCTGTGAATCATTGGCACATGGGTAAAGCCCTGGTCTATCTGTCCCTTTCAGGCTGTGGAGGATTCAGATCTCGTTCTCACTGAGAGTTAAATGTAAAACTTCTACCGGCTTCAGCAGTGCACGATCAGAGCCCTTTGGCTTCCAAAACTCATGCCCATTTTCTTTCAGGTCATTTCAGGTGCAGTAATATAAGAAAAATCACTCAGCAGCTGAGGCTCGTAGGGAGTGATTTGCAGCCTGTGTAGTGCTACCCTGTGTCCTCAGAGCCAAGGGCTTTTTCCTGTCTTCTCCCATCCTTTCGTTCTATCTTTTGGTAAACTCAATTCTGATCAATAAGGGAAGGCAACCTCACATCTCCCAGAAGTGTGCTTGCAGAGCACGCAGGATGCCTACGCAGCAGAAATATAAAACTGTAAATACCAATAATCTTTGTGCAGTGAAGCATGAAAATGAGAAACCTACATTTCGTGCCCCAATAAACTTGTTTTCAATCTGGGTGTTCAATCCGTTACTTGGAAAATAGGTTGAGGGCAAAAAAAAAAAGGAAGCAGCAAGTACTTATTGAGACGCATGATGAAATGCCATCTCTAGAAAAAACAGGGAGGCAGGATGAACTAAAACAGCTGTATTGTTCTCTTAGGAAAAAAAAAGGAAAATGTTATTCCAAATCAAAATAAACGGGTGTGTTTTAAATAATCATAAAAGGATGTGCCTGAAGGCAGATTGAGTCCCTCTAAAACAACATTTATGTTTTCTTAGGGGCAAAAATGGCCAGCCAGTCAGAAGTAAGATCCAGCTAGACCAGGAGCTTTCCTCTACTACTAGCTGTCACTCCCTGACCCAGAGCTGCACGGTGAAACCTTTGGAGACAGCAGTGTTAACTCCCACCGTGACAAGAGAGTGGGATGACATTTACTGCAAGTTCATGAGAAACAGAGCTTCTTTGTGAATAATTCTTTTAGTCCCTCTTGATGGTTTTTACTGTAATATGAGTTAGCTGTTTGGGCACTCAGAGCTTAGGGCAAGCATCTATTTATTATTTAAATGTAAATACAGCAAGATCAACTTCAGTTCTAGTTAACTTCAAAACAATCCACTGCTAAGTGGATAGTTACGTAAGTCCTAATATTATGAGTTTTATGATTACACTTTTCTATTTTTAAAAAACATTTCTCTCTCCCCTGTTGCTAAGCAAAATATCCTGCCTGCACAAAGGAAAGCAGCCTAAATGCAAGCTCCCAATTCAGCAAGATAAATGAAATCTCCAGGTTTTAGTCCACACAAATGTTCGCTTGCTTTTGGGGAGGCAGCACCCTGGACTGGAGAAAACCAGACAGAGTGGGACATCAAGGTATTTTTTCCTTTAGAATCCTTCAGTTACGATAGCATCTGGGTGTGAGTTCTAACAGCAGATCAAACACATTTTGGAAGGTATGCGATTCAAAATTTGCTGCAGAAACATGCTCCAGGATGACATGAGGACGACTCAATACTGAATTAATGTCTATAGTGAAAAAAAAAAGCTCACAGCAACTTACTCCTCCTAACTCTCCTGGGCACAGCACACCCAGAACTGTGTCCATGCAGATGTTTTCTCTAGTTTGTCACGATCCATCCGTTTACATAGACAACGCATGACAAATGCTGCTGGCAGCAGGATGGCAAAAGCTGATCCTGCAGTGACAAAGGGGACATTAACATATACCTACCTGGCTCCTGCGCTGACCACATAGAAAGGATCTCTCACCATGGGGCCAAATTCACTGCTTTCCCTTCTCAGCAGGTCCTGGAGTGCAAAGACAGTATTAGCAGCCAGCAAAAAGCAAAACAAAGTAACAGAACACTGATGCTTCCTAGTAAGAAGAGAGCACAGCATGTGCCATATACAGATGGGAGAAAAAATCTAGCGTGGTGTACCACCCTCCAGCACCCTACTCCTGCTTAGAGGACCTGTCTGCCTTTTTCAGGATGGATTGTAAACCAACAGGCAGACTTATTCAGAGAAATGTTTTTTTAAAACCTCTCAGCGAGTCCTTGCCTCTTCTAAAAACATGCTCAACGGTATCACTGGGACCCGGGTGTTCACCTCCGTTTTACATGCAAGCAAGAAGATGAGACATCACTGAAGCAACCTTAACCGGGGAAGCTAAACAGGGAACAATCTGTGCCCAAGCCCAGTGCCAAAACAGGACTGAAGGACTGCAGAGATGCTGAATGCCACAAAGGTTGGAAACTCCAGCCACAGGCAGAGGTGCTGAAAAACATGACAAAACCTGGCACTTGGTTCTTTTGAAAACCAAAATGCAGGAACTACCTCCTTGTTAGACACTTATGTCGTCTAAAACCAGAGAAATTTTGCAGCTGAAGTACATTTGTGAATGTGACTCTTGCTGCCCTAGAGCTCCCACCTTAGGACTATTAAGAGACAGGAAAGCAAATGCTAAGCCTGCTTTTGAAGAGGTTGGTATTTTCTCCCGTACGATCTTTTCAGCAGGGAGCATTTCAGGGTCCCCCTTCCCCACACCCTTAGTAATTTGCTTTTTTGGTCAGTGTTGCTGCAGAGGGAGGGTAAGTGCAGATCTTGATTTAGGAGTCTGGGAGCTGGGAGGTATGCAGGCTGAGACAGACTAAAAAAGCAGGGAGGAAGGAAGGCTGAGAATGCATTCTGAAGACTGAGTGCTAATAATTCCACATGGCTATCAATTTCTTTATATCTTTAAACAAATCCCTACAGTGACATTGCAATGTGATTTATATGCAGCCTGAAAGGAACATTAGACACCGTACACAAGGCCCTGAAAAACGTACAGTGAGGCAGAGAAGTCTGCTGCTAAACTGGAAACAAACATTTCCCGCAAAAAATCTGAAAAGGCCAAAAAAACTTAAAAAAAAAAAAATCACCCTGTTGCTTTGGCTTTGTCCGCTACTTTTATAACTGTGGTTTTGTATTGGAGGCAGATCAGAAATAAACCAAATTAAGAGAGCACTTAAACATATACTTCCCTTTCAAACAGACACTTATGGATTGGCGTATATATTTGAAGTCAAACATGCTTTCTTGCAATAGGATTTAAGAACAGGATTTTCACAAGTGCCTTGCTGCCTATGGGACTAAATCCTCATTCCAGAAGTGGATACAGCTAAATTGCCCTGGGAAGCAGCAGTAACGGCTCTTCCCTCTTCTACACTTGAACTGAGACCCTGTGAGCAGGTCTGCACTGCTGTTCGTCTTCCTTGAGTCAGCTTCCAACAGGTGGAAACTCTGGTTTGGCTGCTGAACATATGCAAGCTTAAAAATGAGCCAGCAAGGGGGAAATAAAGATCTTAAGAACTGCCCTGTATGTCCCCCGCCCAAGAGAGGGGGCTGGGTAAAAATGAACTAGGGCTGCTCATCATCCAACCTGTCATTTTAAAAGCACATTTTGGTCATTTTTCTCTTTCTGGAAGCCTGTTTTTGTTGCTGCTCTGACTGTTCCGGGAGGTAGAGAAAGAGTTGCAGCTTGGCCTTCACCCTAACTTTCTTATGGACCGTCCTCTTACTGAATGCAAGACTTCATGATCGGCAAGTGTGACAAAATTGCGCAGGTGAGCCTGATGCCTGGCTGGTGTGGAAAAATACTGATGATGGGATGAGACAGCAGTGGTTATGGAAATGCATTCCAGTCACTTGATATTCACAAGTCACTTGATATTCACAAGCTACTTTTTAAATTCTATTTAAAATATAGCGTGGGATCTGAAGTCTGTCGAGGGAGGACATTTAGAATGAAGCACACGACGAGTTTGGGAGGACGGCTCCTTCCCCCGCACCGCGGATTGGCCTGTTTCTGAGACGCTGCCCAGAGCCTCCTTTATGTTACTTGACTCAGTACCACGTCACTGCACCTAGACAATCCGTTCTGGACCGGTAGCAAGTGCAAGAGTAGAAGGAGATGTCCTGGATGTCAGCTGCCCCGTTAATATGTGAGACTGTCCAAACACTTAGACTATTTGGAGCTAGGAGCCTGTCCACACATTTTGGTTGTTTCCTCCCTCTCCCCGTGATGAATGGAGCCTGGCGTGGAAACGGGGATGGGGCGGCAGACCCACCACTGCTGTAAATCCGTGCGGCTCGACCAGTTGCAGTTACCTGAATAGGTCTGAACAGATTTCAGCCAGCTGAAGAGCTGGCCTGGGCAGTTGTTCTTTAAGAAGTTAGCCTGTTTCTACTATTTACCATCATCAGAGTCAGTTGAATTCCCCATTTGTGACATCAGTGCAATGTTCCCAACCGCCAAGCAGGGGACATGGAAAGAGCGGCCAGGGTCTACGCTAAGTTTTCTCTGCAATGTTTCCCTCCAGGGCTGGAGGCAAAACATAATGGTTACTTGGCAGTGCCTCCGCCGAGCATTTCCCAGCACTGTCAGGCACAGTGGGAGCCAAGGCAATTTCAAGCAGCCTTTAATCGTCTCTACTTTACATCAGGAAAGTGGGCTAAGGCAGAACAGCAGCAACAGCGTATCACCACTTTAACGGTAGACCCCACCAGAAAGGCAATCGTGCTTCTCCGGTGATGCAAGCAGGTAAGAACAGGACACCTCAGATGGGATGTCAGGAGCAGCAAGAACACACGCACGCTACCAGTATATGCACTGAAATCCCAGCATCTTTGAAATCCCTGAAATAGCCCCAGCAGTAAGAAAGCTGAACAGAAGCAGTACTGCACCAGCAAGCATTTAAAACAGCATCCTGGTAATTTAAACGCAATAAACTGTCTCAAACTCAACATGCCTTTAACCTCTCTCTAACCAATGGAGTAATTGCCATGACTGAACATCAGCCTGTCCTCCGACACCACATAGAGCCCTGCTTGCCTGTACGCATGATCCAGTTTCCACATACCTGGTGTTTCTTATCTGCTGTGGGAGACGATCTGGAACGTATATGCACAGGGACCGTCTGATTGTCGTACCTATCGAGCAAGTCTTCCACAGACACTGATTTCCCAGATTTCCTGGCAGTGGAGGCTGTTTCAAAGACCTGCTCCTGCTTCCCGTTGCGAGGCTGGCCCTGCATGCCCAGAGGGTCTGTCTGCGTGCCTTTGGTGAGCTCCGTTTTGGCTCTGTAATCCCAGCACCTCTCTGTTTTCAGTCGGCTCATGACCGAGCTGTCCTGGTGCCCTTTCTTCTCATCTCCACTCATGTCGAAGCAGCCCATCAGCCCAGGGGGAAGGGTAGAAGATATTCGGCCCGTTCTGGATATCCGCTCTATGGACTCTCTCCGGCGGTAAAGGTTCTGGTCCTGGAGGGAATTCATGCTGGAGGCGGAGGAAAGGCTCTGGCTGTCTGGGCCACCTGCCTGTAGGTAGGAGCTGTGGGAGCGCTCCCTCAGCTGTCCGACATCTTGCGAGGATGGCCATCTCCCTGTTTTGCGCTCGATGTAGTCGGCGAGGGCATTCTGCTGGAGTTGCTTGAGCTCTGGCTTGGAGAGGCTAGCTGTGGAAGAAGCTTTGCTGTCCCTTTCAAAGATCTTACGCCGGTCAGCCACCATATTCTCTGGGAAGACAAAATGAATGCCTTTCTTCTGGAAGGAGAACGGTGATGGCTCCCCATCAGAGATGCCCACCTCGTTCATCTTCTCCGGCTCTGAGTAAGACCGCTTCTTCTGCTCTGCCGTCAGCCGCTTTCGGCCCCCGATGCGCAAGATCTGCTGTGTCTTGGTGTAGTCCAGGGCAGAGAGGCTGCCTTCTGTTGGTGTGACGCTGTGCCTCTCCTTTGGGGTGTGGGGAGACGCTGCCGTGCTCCTCATGCCAATGTGGGCCGAGGCAGGCCTCTGGGTCGTCCTCTTGGGTGCACTCCCGAACGGGGGGCTGATGCGACGGAAGGAAGTGGCCCTCAGCACCCTGGACTGAGCATCTTTAATGCTGTTCCTGTAGGCCCTGTTAAATGGTGTGTCCAGCTGCGACCCGTGGGCATCCTGGATGTTATCCTTCCAGAGGATCTCCTTCTCAGGTTCACCTCCCAGCTGGAACGTGCTTTTACTCCTCGGTAGCTGAGCCGCCCTTATTTGCACCTCAGTTTCAGGACACAGGCTGTAGTATTCGCTGGATCTTGCCTGCTTTGCCGAAGCCGCCATCTGCAGCTCTATGGGACGCCAGTCAGCATCTTCCAGTTTCCCGTTCCTGACGGAGGGGCTGGAGACCTTGCCCGGCTCACTGGGCAGCTGGCCAGGCTCACGGAGCTTGCTCCGCATGTCCTCCAGGCTGTGCAGAGAACACCTCGTGCTGGAGGGCTGGTTCGTCCTGCTCGGCCCATAGTGCTGGCCGAAGCTGGGAACGCCAGCACTCTGGGGCCGGTGAGTGCTTTGCTCTCGCTGCTCAAACTTGCTGACCTTCTCCAGCACCGAGCAGCGGGGCTTGCTGGCGTCTGGTTTGCCATAGGGAAAGCTTTGGGTGCTGCTAGAGCTGAGCCGGCTCCTCCCAAAATCAGAGGTCTTTGGGTGCTGTGGAGAAGGGAGCTCTTCGCACTTGGGTTCGGCAGCGTGGAGCGGAGTCACGCTCGTGCCCTCCTCCTCCTGCCTTGCAAAGGCCTGTGGGTCCACATCACTCCACTGTTTGTGCCCCTGTCCCCTGTGATCCTTCTCCTCCTTACTGCTGCTGCTCAAGAAGGACAGTTTGGTGTTGGAATAACCCTCGCCCGGTTGTATCTCTTTTAGCTCAGAGCTGCTTTGCCTCCTGGAGCTCTCTGGGATGTTCTGCAAGGAGGAGAAACCATACTGCTTGGCCTTGCTGTGACCCCACTGGTGGTTAGCAGCAGCGTTTCTCTCGTTTATCTGTGCGTTGCCATTTTTGTCCTCCTGGGATTCAGCCGACCAGTCCTCTTTGGGCTGGTAATGGGGTTTTCTCTCACTGGCATCCCTCGGCTGGGGCTGCTGGGCTTGAAAATTCTGTTTGGAAGCCTGTGCAGTACTTGCGGTCTCTCGGTTGCTGTGTGCTACCTTGTAAGGGGGTAACACCTCCTCCTTTCTTGACGTGGTCAGGCACTCTTCTGGGCCTGCCGTGCCCGGAGGCTTTTGCTGGAGAAGTTTTGCTGCAGCATCGTGCTTTCTCTCAGCTGCTGGGGGCTGGTAGAAGATGGTTGATCTGTTTGTAGTGCTTTGGTTTCCATTCTCATCAAAGCCCAGGGTGCTGCTGGCTATGGCCTTGTCGTAAGAGACTGGAAGAGGTGGAGAGTACCCACTTTCTTTGGCCAGAGCTGGATAAAGCGTCCCATTATTGCTTGCAGAAGGCTGGGGCACCTGGGCGTAGTGCGGCTCCGGGGAAGGTACTGGGTAGACACCAGTAGGCAGCAGGGGCTGCCCCGGCTGGGCTGGCTGGGAATAGCTCTGCTTGGGCTTCACGGTGGGGCTGCTCTCTGGGCTCTTCTCCACCACGGTGTGCAGATGTCCTTCTCCAAAGGGGGTTTTCAGCAGCGGTCCCTGGGATAGGGTGCTGACAAGCGGAGGCCACGTTCCTTTCGGCTGGGTTCGACCAGGCTTGTTCGGATCAAGGCCAGCACATGAGCTGGGCCTCTCGTGATGCCTGATGGCTGCGTAGCTGTCGCTGCGAGTGGGAGGCAAGGGAGGTCCCTTGGGGGGCTGGCTCTTGCTGTCCGAGGAGCCCTGGCCTGGCTGCGCCCAGGAGGGAGCTGCGTTGTGCCGGCTGAAGCCGTGGAGCCTGCTGTGGCCGCGACTGTCCAGTGAGGCCCGGGCCTCGCAGCTCGGAAGCAAGGCGGAGGACTTCACCTCATACTCCTCGGAGATCCCTCGCTGGGCGTTGTAGACTGTCTTGACATACCTGATGTCAGCTTGCCTCATCCCCTCCTGCAGGCCCCCTCGGGACTGCATGCTGTCCGTGGAGCAGGAGTGCTCCTTGCTGAATGGAGGAGTGGGATACTCGGGGATGCTAGAGTTGGTGGAGAAGGAGCTGTAGGCAGAGTCTCTCTTGCTGTGGAGGTGGGACAGCTGGTCGATGCTGTTGGTGGATTTGGCCGGGGACAGGTGACAAGGGTGGTAGCCAGGGGAGGAGTGGTCCAAGCTCTCCATGCTGCCCCGGGAACTGTACTGGTCAGGACTTCTCCTCAGATAGCCATGCTCATAGCCAGAGAGATCGCTGGTTGAGGAGCTGAGGAAGAGCGAGAGAAGAGTAAAAACCCACTGTCAGCAGAGGAGAGGCACAACTTATAAGTGAGCTCAGAAGCAAGATGTTTAGTTTTCAGAAGTGCAGATGAAAACCCATATTTGGGCCTTACTCCATCCCCTGTTTGCAGTCATCCCAGTTCACAAAGAGGAACTGCTTGACATTGCAACACATGGCTCTTATTTACCACAGAAGGGTGGGAGGGAAATGCAGACAGAAAGACAGTGCATCTCTGGAGCCAGGGAGGATCAACCCCACCCACCAAACCTATCCAAAGCACTTGGAAAGCTGAATGAGCACCGACGCCACCGAGGAGGAGGAGAGGAGCACGAGAGGCGTTCTGGGGGGAAACTAATATCTTTCTTTTTTTCCCATTTCATTTCTTTTTATGGAGATGAAGGCTATGCCCTGGCAGGCTTCCTGGAAATTCAGCTGTCCCAAGGATAGTTTGTTTGCTGCAAGAAAACTAAACTGACAAGACAGAGAAGAGATGCATGTGTTTGTGCGTGGAGGCAAGTGGGGGTGCAACAATAGCAACAGTTTGAGGATGCCGCAGGAAGTCTTCACAGCCACCTCCTCATGCAGCTCAGCAGGTACACCTTGGCACCTGCTCTGAGAAACACGTGTGTCAAAAAAGGACTCGTGGCCGCCAGAGATATGTTCAAAAAGAAGGATATTCAGAGATCTTTCTGTAAGTGGGAAGGGAGCTCCTTGTGCCAGCCACAGTTCTTTTTACACCTCACACGGGGATATCACAAATTTATGCGGAGCTTCCCCTGGCTAATCTCTCCTCCCAGATTCAAACAAATACACTGAGGACTGGGGAGTGTAGCCCGAGGATTTCACTTTCCTTCCCTCTGTTCCCAGCTCCCCTCCCTTAGATATCGCTTCCTCTAGTTCCCTGTGCGGCTACACACGCTGTCCTGGCAGAGCCACAAGAAAGCACCAGTAAAGGAAAGACTGCTGTCCCACGCGAAGGGCGGCAAGACAAGGCTCAGAGCTGGAAGCAGGAAAGGAGAGGAGCCCGGGTTTGCCAGGGCGCAAGCTGCAGCCTCAACTGGCACAGGGAAAGGCAAGCTCCATATCTGCATGCTTTGCTCCACTGGGATAACAAAACTAAACCTGCTCCACGCAGCGGGCGAGCTGGGGATGCACAGCAACCCTGGGAATCAAGGAGGCAGCAGGTGTGTTTGGTAATAGCCCCCTCCCTAACAAGTGTCTGCTGAAGAGCCTAGGCTTGCTCCAGATCATATTCCAGCCGCAGTCATTTCCACTCTGCTGGATTAACACCCTCAAGCCCAAAGGACAGACCAGGGGGAGAAGGCTGCTAAGGACGAGGAAAGGCAGAAAGAATCCTGCCTGCGACGGGAAAAAGCAGCAGCTCTGCAGAGGAACACAGAGACAGGCAGAAAGAGATATGGCAAATCTCAGGATAAAGCTGGTTTACTCATTTAAATGCACCACTCTATTTTAGTTTGAAATAAATATCTCCCTGGCAATGCCCAGCGCAGCCCTGGCCAGCTGGCCACTAGATGTTCCCCGTGCTCCTCTTCAAGCACTCAGGAGACAGAGCTGCGCTGCCAAAGGCTCTGCCAGGAGCTGTGGCTGGGAAGCAAAGCCCCTCGGTGGGAAATGAATATGCTACAGCATGATCTGTGCTGAAGGACAGAGATGAACATACATTTTTCCTGCAGCCATCTCCTCACTTTTTTTAATGCTCTGTTTTCTTTTTTCTCCCCTCTGCCAAGGCTCAGTCTCGCCTATAGAAGAAATGTTTAAACCCCAGTGGCTATAAGGAGAGTTTCCTGCTCCTGAAACGCTTCTGCCTTTCCAGGGAAAATCCTCCACGGGCAGAATTTAAACTTGTCCCCCCTCAAGCTGCCCCAGGGCTTACCACCAAGGGGCTGCTCAGGGTAGCTGAGAGGTATGTCTGCCCTAGGCAGCTCTCCTCCCCGTACTCACCACACTGCCTGGCCTCACGGAAACAGGCCCAACTCACTGGGACCGCATCACTGCTTCCAATCTGCCACGGTCCAGAGCCAAAATCAGAGGTGCCTCATACTGCCTTCTTTTAACAGCACACAGTTTAGCCTTTGGGGACTGATAAACCGCTGCACTAACTTCTTAGAGAAACAGCCATGCACATACACCTATGATAAAGCTGACCTCTGCAGAAAGCGATTGCCAAAACCAGGAAATCCCTTGCTGAATTTCTTACCCTGGGAGTATCGTTGGTGACGCACTACTATCAGCTACTCCTGAGAGTGGCTCAGTTATGCTGATGGGCACAGTTGCCCTGCTACCTACACCCTTTTCTTCCTTATTTTTTTTTTAATAGGCTAATTTTGACTTTGGATTTCTTTTCCTTTGCTGGGGAAACAACCAGGCTGTGTTTCTACATGGGGGCAAGCCGCAGGATGCAGAGCAGGACTCCAGTTCCTGCATCCAGGGCCACAGAAAGCTGCGTTCATGTCCTGACAGCGGGCTCCCATTTGGTAGGAAGAGGGATTTTTAAAGCAATTCATTTCCTAGCTGTTAATCACCTCACAGGGCATTTAAAAGAGGAAAACACAGCCACTTTATCTGGGTAACCAAATAGGAACCGAAGCCTTCCTAACTCTAATCCTAACCCTGGCTGTTTGTAAACCTGTTCAACTGTACGGAGGCGACTGCTAACATTTTTCCACCACATCTTTTGTCCCTTTCCTTCACTCCTGTGCTCTCGATTTAGGCCCTGATCTTGTAGTCAGTACCATCAAGGCACATCCTTGGGCATGACGCAGAGCCTTCCTGAAGCTAGCATGACACTGGAAACAAGGAAGGACATAGGACTGGGGGACTAGTTTAAAGGCGTGCTAGCTTGGGAGCCTGATTTCTGCACCCGTGCGAGATGTATCAAAACAAGGCAAATGATACTAAATCCAAAATGGACACTGCTTTATATCTCTGCTGACGCAGCATAGGACCACAGCTGTGTAGCGCTTACCTGGAGTGGTAGGACTGATGCCAAGGGGTGCCAAGCATACCCTGAGATATTTGCATCATGCTGGGATCGGGTTGGTTCTCCGCAAGTTTGCTCGAATGCCAGGAGTGAGGTCGGCCTGGAGTTTCACTCCGCCTAGGTAAAAGCAGAAGGATTTTGCACATCAGCAATAGGTCAGCTCTTCCAAGGAAGATGAATGTGAAGTAACACCAAAAGCCACATTTAAAATTGCTCGTGCTCACTTCTGTTTCGCTGCTATGTTCTTGTCTCTTCCAAGCAAATCAAGAAGTAATCATGCACAGTTCCTGACATTCACACAACACGCTCCCCCTCATATCTGCAAGGCAACAGGCATGGGCAGACAAGCGGGTTATCGCTGAATGCGGGGGGTCTTCCCCTCTACCTCCCAGCCAGAAGCCTTACCCCTCAGGGACGAGCCTGGGGGCCCATTCACAGGGATCACTTTACAGGCTGGGCTGCGTGTGGACTCCCACACGATGCACCAAGCGGGGCGGCTGCGTGTGATTCTTACAGATGCTGAAGGAACGCTTTTCTCAAAAGGTTCCCTTCATTTTAAAGTGACGGCTGGCAAAGTCATCTAAAGAATCAAGTACCATGAGGGGGTGGAAGCCCGCACAATGCTGTTTTGATCTCTCCTCAGTGCTGATAAAAATGCAGGAAGAGACGTGACAACCAAGTGCCAGCAATGTGCGTCCTTCGCATCCCCCAGGGCCTTGCAGCCGGCCAGCTGTCCCCCTGCAGCATGTGAGCCTGGGTGCGTCCCCAGGCACGGCACGGCTGGCCTTCGGTTGCTTCAGTCACCAACGCTAAGGAAGGCCTCCGTCAGCTCTTAGGAGAAAAAAAACACACTTACAACCTTATTTAAAGCATATAATGGTGCAATGGAAAGTCAAAGCAGGGGATTAGCGATCAAGTACCCTGAACATGCCACACAGACTGTCCTTCGCCCCAGTCTTTGGGCTTGTCCTTAATCCTCCCTCTGCTTTCCAAGGGGCATCTCTCCCCCTGCTCCAGCACTCATCTCCGCAGTTTCTAACTCCTCCTGTGAGAACAAGGAGCAGCACTGGACCTGTGTACCGCTGAAGACGCCTGCAGGACAACCTTGACTACCTATAAAGCATAAATGCGAAAGGAGGATATGATGCATCTTTAAAGTCTTTGTCTCACTGAAAATTTCACAGCACAGCACGTCCTGAACAACTCAGTAAATAGATTAAAATGCTCTCTGCAGATGTAAACCAGAGACCAAAAGGGGACTCTCCTAGTACTGCCTAAGACTGTGAAAGGAAACGATACAGGAAAATGTAGAAAGTAAAAAAAATGATTGTTAGGGTCAGATCCTTTATTAGCACAAGTTATCACTGGCACCAGCTGATGTTCTACAACACGGAAAAGCACTGGCAGAAAGTGAGAGGTAGAACCATTTCACCAGTAGGTTTTCCATACAGATTTCAGAAGCACAGGTCATTCTCTCATCACCAGCTAAAGGAAGAAAGAAAAAGGGACATTCTTTTCCTTTTAACATTTGTTGTGACAGGATTGTCTTAAGGAAATCTGAACTGGAGGTTTACAGAGGGCGAGCTGAACCGAGCACCGTTTTACCATTACATGTGTAGATGTGTTTAAAACAGAGCTCTTTTGTTAAGTTCCTTGCCCAGAGAAACAAGGAAGCTGAACGCTGCCGGATGGGAAGTTGACAAAACTGTTTATTAAGAATAACCCGCATTCTTGCCTTTTCCGTTGCAGAGATTTAAAGACTTTCTTTGTATTTTCAAGTAGTACGAGCCCCCAGCACTATTTTTTTGCTTGGGAAAGCACACTGAATGATCACAAGCAAAACACGTTATCCCTTGATTTGATCCGTAAAAAGCTGCAAGGGAGCTGCGTAGCCAATCTTCCGAGCCACAGGTATTTTAAACCCTTTTGGTCGACATCCTTGTAATAATACAACACGTGGACAGCAAAGCTATGAATTTAAGTCAGAAGACATGCCGTACCAGCTCAGTGCAGGATAACCTTGCATTGTTTCCACACCTACCTGATCCTGGAAATGTGGATTAAGGGTAACCGAATCTTAGCCGAGCTTAAGCCAAGAGAGGAAGCGTTGCGGTACACATGATCTCCAGCTAATGTTGCAGACTCACGCAGGTGATCTCCAAGGAGGCGGCAGGATGGAAGTATGGAGGATCTCTGCGCACACGCGTGCACCGAAAGGCAGAGAACAGGGGGCCTGATCCAGTCTCCACTGAATCAACTGAAAGACTCTCCTTGAGATGGAGCGCGGAGGTTGTAAAAGAAAGGCACAGCCGATGCTGCCACTGCCTGTGTGTGGGTGTTCGGGGAACACCAAGAAGTTCCTAGCTTCAGCCTTCTGTAACACCTGAAAGTAGCACCTTTCTTCACCCTACTTCCTTAAGCTTAGTTTATAATTATTATTAGGGAAAAGGACTGGAACTGGAGTGCGATATGACAGTGAGCACCACAGTGTCTAAAGGAGAACAGCTGTCTCCTGTTACAGATGGAGGGGGAGCTGGACATGTTTAATCTGCCAATTTTGCAACAGCTTTTGGTTACACTTATTTTACTGCAGAGCACAATAGGGAAGCAATAAAAACCAGTGCAAGATTAAACTCTTTTTGGCAAGTGGGGCAGAACTGTTTTTGTAAAGCCCACAACGTCAGATCCTGATTCATCCCAGACAAACTGGCTGAGTGATAAAACTTGCAAATGCAGCAGCTAATTCCTGACTTGAGTAAAGACAAATAAATCATTAGATCTTTAACTGGTACAAAT
This sequence comes from Fulmarus glacialis, assembly GCF_000690835.1. Classification (NCBI taxonomy): domain Eukaryota; kingdom Metazoa; phylum Chordata; class Aves; order Procellariiformes; family Procellariidae; genus Fulmarus; species Fulmarus glacialis. The sequence goes on from NW_009214971.1 coordinate 48,478, forward strand.
TTGGTGTAGCTCAGTAGCTCAGCCTTCAACAAAACCAGGGGCAACAGCTGACACTTTGTTCCAGGAGGTTGTAGGATTTCCAAATGCAAGACTGTAATAATAATAATAACAACAACAATAACAACAATAACAAAATGACCTCATCCCCTTATCCTTTACACTAGTTCCTCAAGGGCTGCACCTGTACCATAGTCGCGAAAGCATCTGGACAATCTTATTACTGAAAAATTCTCCACTTCAGAAAACGGAGAAAGTGATCCCTCTGTTGTAAATGCCAAGGCTGGAAAAGAGAATCCCGGTTCCTCATGGACACCTCCAGTGATCAGATAACCTGGGCATCCAGCTCAGGTTGGCACCATGACAAATGCCTCAGAGCAAGATACCAGAGAAGCCAGTGGACCTTGCTGCCATGCTGGCATCTAAATAGGCTCCACGGCAGCTGTAACACTGATTACGTACCAGATACTGCCAAATTCACATCGTAAACTGGAAAAGCAAAGGGAAAAGAATAGTCTTTAATCTTGTCCAGCTGCTGTTATCTGGGTGCTCCTTGTTGCTATACTAGTCACAGCATTTTCAGACAGAAACGTGACCGGCACATTAGCAGTCTCCTCTAACGCAGTCTGGCAAAGGCTTGATGCAGTCTGGGCTGCGAGTACCATACTGACATTTCTGAGGCCCTTTACCATTAATAGCTCTTTAGCTCTCTCTTATTAGGAAGAGCTGAGCGTGTTCTTCTCTGTAGATTATTTTTATGCTTTGTATGCAAAACAGTAATGGAACTTTATAAAGATACCTTGGCACTAACTCTACAAATGAATCAGCATCTAAAGAACAGCCACCTGAAGCTTTCTTCACAGTATAACTGAAAGGTTGATTTATCTTTTTCCCAAGGTTACAAACTAAAGTGTTTCCCAGAACAATGTATTCGGTCTAATTTCCATTCTTTACATACTGTTCTCACTGATGCCAGAGTACATGCACAACCTGAGTGCTTTGCAATTCAAATGTACTCCAGCCCAGTGTCCTCCAAGAGCGTACAGATACTTCTGTGTAAAAAGGCCCGTCTTTAACCAAAGCAAACAACCTAGCTTCTTCAAATTGCCATTTTCATTTTTTCTATATTTGCCTAGAAAAGTTTCCCTTTAATTAAACTTCCAAATGGACCAGTTTTGGGGGGGAAAAAAAAAAAGAAAAGAAAAAGAGAAAAAGACGTTCAAATAACCCGTGCAGACTCCTCTGCTCCAGGTTTCCGACAGCAGCCTCCAGGTTGCCAGCAACCAGCGGCACGCTTTGGCTGAGGAGCACAGCAATACAGCAATACCGACCGCTGCTGCCACGACAAGAACTGCGGAAGGATGACTGTCGTTATGCCCAATTTATGGGACTGGTTTCTATGTTGGGATGAGAAGCAGGAAGGAAGCAGTTCCCTCCCCTCACATGCCATATCCTGGTCTTTCACGGAGCAGGATCCTGGGGCACATCATAGGAGGTACTTGCTGTGCAGATTAGACATAGCGTGAGAGTATCAAAGCAAGCTGCTGAAGCTAGAAGAGAAGGATTTCACATGGAAAGCACCTTCTCTTAGGAAACACAGACTGAATTTTATCCTCGCAGACAATAGCAGGCTGTAACTCAGACTTTTAGAAAGCTAATGAGTGAAAGCCGGGGAGGGGATGTTGTGGCTGATCAATTAGCAACTCAGAGTCATCAATGCCCCAATAAACTGATCTATTTCTACTGCAACACACCCACAGAGCTTGCGGGGAGTTAAGTTTTCATCAGTCTCACGTCTGTCGAACACATTATCCAAGATGGCTGAATAGAGACCATTTGTGAACAATTCTTCTTTTACCACTGACCTTGTGCTCATTTCTTCTCTGCCCCAGCAAGCTTCAAAAATCCTCCTCAGCAGAGACGGGTAACGCTGAAGATAAAGGCAGCAAAACCTTTCAAGAAAAGCATCTCTCCCCAAGGAGCAGAATCCATCTGCGGTTCCAGGCGGGAGCAGCAGTCACTGGGACACATTCTCCATGATCTGCAGGGATGGTTTTGACTAGCTGCTGGTGTTAATGGGCCCAAAAAAGATGGGAAGACATAGAGAAGAGACCTAAGGCCAAGAGGGTCACTCTGTGCCACCGCAATCCCTGTGGATGTGCTTTCCCCCAGCAGCCGTGTGGTCCAGGTGGCTATGTGGGAGGTTCCCGGAGCTGGAAGGAATAGCCATGGCCTGGCCTGTTCATCTGGGGAGGTAGGAAAGGACGGGGGCCCTGCAGCGGAGACCCTCCTCCTGTAGAAGAGAAGAAAGATTTGGATGCAAGTGCAAAGTTTGTGCCTCTCAGATCCGATCCCAGGCACTGAGTCACAAGAGAGAAAGCCAAGAAGGCAGCTGGCCGTCTTTACCATGTCATCCTCGCAGTGGTTAAGATTTCAACCTAGTGATATTTCTAACCTAACAAAAAGTATATGGCAGGGATAGTATGACCTGAGCCGCACCCTGATGCACGGTGCAGTAGGCTCTTTCTATATGGAGAGATCCTGATCATAGCAATTCATGTGTACCCTCCCAGGGTGACTGAGTACCTGCATCAACACAAAGCATAAACAACGATGTGAATTTTCACTGGTGCGGACCTGTCTCCAAGATGGCGACATCTAAAAGGAGTGCTAGCATAACAAGCATGCGTTCTACAGACATCCTAAAGCGTTGCTGCAGTCCCTATGCCTAGCTATTAAGCATGAGATGAAGGGAAAATTAAAGCACTCAGAAGCCTATTAGGATTTCGACAGAGCGAGGCCACAATCTACTCAAAGCAATGTCGCTCTTAATTAAGGTTCAGTCATGGTTCTAAAAATAAGCATAACAGACGAGGCCAATTAGAAAAAAGTCGGACCATAATGGCGTCAGCTTGATGTGTCTTTCATTGAATCTGTCTTTTTAGGCTCACAGAGCCGTTCTGGTAAATTCTGGGGCAGGAGAGATCTGGAGTGAGCTCTGTTCCTTCACAATTTTGACTAAAAAGAAGCAGAGCTCGTTAGAAAGACCTGAAGAATATGAAATGATATTTCCTGTCACGGATCTTGGGCAAGAGTGTCTCCTCACCTATAAAGGAAAGGAGAGTCGCACCCCCCCACCCCTCTCTATGCTCAGATTAAAACTTTCCCCAAGTAAAAAACACACTAAAAACCCCCTCACTTCAGAACACTTAGGTGAAACGTGTGAATATTCTCATAACAGTACACAACCTTCTATTCCACAATATGTTAATCTCTGCAACTTCTAGAGGACAACTCCCCAACCAGTGAATCCCTTCAGAGTATCTCTCAGTTTTTAGCAGTCTCAGTCTTCGAAAAAAAAAAAAGAAAAAACCTTGAGAAAAATACCCCAGCGAAGTTCAGGGCTCTACCCCAGACCAGTCTGGCCTCATTTCTCTCTCTGGTCCCTCTCCCAGTGGCATAGGCAGATGTCATGCCTGTGTGTTGTTTCCAGCTGACGTGTCAGATGCTGTTTTTCCCCTTTGATGAGCACCACTTGGGATATCTGGGTTGCATCAGACCAGGCCCTGAGTGTCAGTTGACGTGTCAGGTGCTGTTTTTCCCCTTTGATGAGCATCACTTGGGATGTCTGGGTTGCATCAGACCAGGCCCTGAGTGCCACGTCAGAACTGGGAGACAGGTACCGAGCTCCCTAAAGTCTCTCTGCGGCGAGGAAGCAGAGAATCAGAGGCTTCTGCTCAGATTTCCTACCATTACCATCGCCAACTCTTCGGGAAGAACTCCCCACCATACCACTGGAAAGAAAAGCTCTGTGTGAAAGCAGAGATGACAACCATGTATGTGGATGTACCTACAGATTTTTTCTACCATTCTTCTCAACTCCACATGCAGGAAACAGCCTGTCTCTCTTCCTCCTCTTCTCTCCCTGGCACCAAAAGCAGGCAGAGAAAAATGGTGCAGAAAGATTATTTCGTGGATGGGAATGACCAAGGGCACAGCAATGTTCATCACGCTGCCTCTGGTAAGGGGCAAGGGGTGGATGGCCGAGGATACTTGAAAGCGTCAAGTGCTGCAGCAAAATTTGCCAGAGTTTGCAGGAGACCAAAGATGGCTTTTCTTGAAAGAAACGCTCTCCACCCCAGGCTGCAGAAGGAAGTGCTGGGATCGCTCAGAGGTGATGGCAGCTGTGAGCAACGGTCACTCCTTAGTTGAACTCAGGAACAGTCAAACATTGTAATTAATGATTATTGGTCTTGCACGTCACACCTCTGTGTTATCACATTTCTTTGGTAACCCCCAGGCTGTCTTATCCAAGAAAGGGGTATTTATCCATTTTCCAGAAAAGGAAACAAAGGCCTCGAGAGGTGAAGTGACTTACACAAAATCACCCAACGGGCCTACCGCAGAGCGCACTGCTAGGAACTGGGCCGTGCACTGCTGCTTCATTTTCCCTTTGCCCAAGCATATGTCTGACAGCCAATATTTAGATTGAAGACTTTGCCCTACAGAAAGAAAGGGTGCCACTGACATTCTCTGACACTAACCAGACAACAGACTTGAATAGGAACAGCGGGGCTTTGGTTATTAGTGTGAGAGGTGATGTATACAAGCTTCATTCTGGTTGATTACTGGATTCATGGACTTTGTCCTACTGGGATCTTCTGACAGCTTTCTTTTTTAAAGAAAGCATTACCAAGCAACACGGTAAGTATGATTTAAATTGCAAAATAAAGAGTATTTCAGATCTCTATTTTGAGAAAGTACTGCCCGCCAGGATAGTCCATCTGCGCCGTTCGCACAGGACTGTGGCTTAGACACGTGGAAGCCAAGACAGCCTCCTGCCTGGTACTTAGAACATGTGTAGGCTGGAATGAGGAGCTGGTGAGCACTGGATTGAAGACCCTCTGCAACATTCCTCTTCTTGCTACAATTTTACTCTGTTTCCTTTGCTGGAAAAAGAGGAAGAAAAAACAGATATGGAAAAGAGACAGCTGACTAACTTACAGTCTTTGAGAAGGACCCTATTATTTCCTATCTTCTCCATGCGTTCACATCATCTCTCAGAGCACAGGCAGAAAATCTCAGCAGCCAGACCCTACAGTGGCTTCCCCTGCCCGTGGCTTTGCAGAAGTCACAGAGCTGCATTGATTTATCCGTATTGATGAATTGGCCCAACGGGCTTAATTCAAATAATTTTTCCCCATTCTTCTCCAGTCAGTAAATTAGTTAAAAAGACAGAAAAACAAGCATAGTTTAGATTCTTTCGCACCCTGATATCAAACACACAGCAACTTGCAACAGGAGAGACTTAGAAACAATGGAAGGAATGTGTTTTCCTAGTCTCGTTCAGTGCTTAGGAGGAACTCGGTGGCTGGCAGCAGAAACGCTGCCCTGTGAGCCTGATTATCCAAACGTAACGTGGACAATGAGTCACGGCAGGTAACCAAGGGGATTTTGAGGGCAAGCGTTTCAGACAGTAGCTGGGTTCTCCTCTGAGTTACGGGGTTACAAATCACAAGCAACGCTAGTAAACTCAACACCAAAGTGCTAATGTAGAAATGACGAACGGAAGAGAAGAAGAAGGTCCTTTAGGTGCGTGCACTGAATCTATGTACATGTATACACACACTTGGGGGGGGGAGGGGAGATCTGTTCGCAAACAGACTGCTTGCTGAGGTACTGCAAGGAGAAAAAAAGGCAAAGGGTACCAAGGGGAGTTTAAACTTTTAGCTAGTCAGGTGAACTCCTGATTTACTCCCAGCTGGGAATTCACCTTCCCGCTGTTCCTGCAGGGAGCAGGTGGGATAGGTGGCCATCCTTGAGTCTATCACTGGGACTTACACCAGTGGGGTGAGTGAAATAGCAAATCTGCAGTGATCTAACACAACTCAAGCCACAGAACAGCTAACGAACCTGTCCTCTCCCTCAGGGAAACTTTTAATCACTTTGGTAATAAACATTTTTTTGGTGAAAGACACCCCTGCATCTAAATTTCTAGACCTAAATCTTCCCTCCTTCTCACCTCAGATTGCCCTTTACCGACGGGTAGAGCTGTAGTAACACGGCTGCACTGGCTGGCAATACCACCCTGGCCTTGTTTATTTTGCGCAGCGGAGGAAATGAGGCAAGCTTCAGTGAGTAATCGTTGCGTGTACACTCGGGAGGGTGAACTGCAGACTGGTGCTCTGCTGCTCCTTTCCATAGATGCTCAATTGCAACACCTGAGAAACTGGTCCTGAGCTCTGGATGTCCCCTTTGAGTAAGGACATTCATTCATCACCCCAAATTTCAGAAACTGATCGGGACTGCTGACAGCCCATCGCCTTCATCGCCTAGGGTGAGTCTGCGGAAAGTAAACAAGCAGGGGAATTGCACCCGGTGCTATGGCCAAAGCAAAGGCTGCTGAGTCTGAAATACGCTCCCACACTCAAATTCTTATACATTAAAGCAACTTCCTGTTTGTAACCAAAGCTTCAGCCCGAGTTAAACTGAGATATGCAGACACAGTCTCCGACATTGCCGGAAAAGTAAAGCAAAACATTGGCTCTGCATCCAAAGAGAAATTAATCCAAGTGAAACGCTAAACTTTGGAGCTTCTGCAAAGATCTGCTACTAGAGGGATTTACAGAGGGCGTATGCTGAATAACTCATTGCTATAGGAAGGTGGTGGATGTATGGGAGCTCCTTTCCCAAATTCTCTGTGGGTCACATACCTCAGGAACTGCAGAGTCCCACATCCCAGTCAGAGGTAAATCTCTCCCTGATAAAACTAGCTTGAAGAGAGATTTCAGCCTCTAAAATCTGCTCCATCCAAGAGAGATATCATTTACGGTGCAAATCCTCATCGGGAGGAAAGCAACACAAATTTAGTGAGGTTACACATATGAACACTGGCAGAAGAGCTGAGCCCTTTCTCCTCCTTTTGCAGCCACCCAGGCTGTGCAGGGTCAGCATCCGTAACTGTTTGCAGTGGCTAAAAGCTGGAGCAACTCCACTAAGGTCAGTGAGTTTGCTCCAGAAGTGCATCCTTGCTGATAAGATCAGAACGTGATTTCACATGTCACATTCCCTTCTCAGCTGCTCACTAACAGGCACTGGGCCACATTTCCTTCAGCTATAAGGAAATCAGTGTAGCTTCTCGACTTCAAATAAGTCAAGGTCTAGCCTGAATGCAATGTAGCCAATAAAAGTCACTGCTTTGACTTCATGGTGCAAATCTCAGGAGACTGAGACACAAAAACCTATGAGGTCATCCAGATTACCATCTGACTGATGTAAGAGGCTCTTTTAATGCCAGCAAAAGCTTTGCCTGAGTAAATGCTGTAGGATTTGGTCCTAAACTGCATGGACAAAGGCAGGAAAGCAGGCTCTGCCACAACACTGGCCGATCCAGAGCAATTCAGGAAATTGACTTCTGAAGACATTTAATCATTTAAAAATGCAGATAGGCACTCAGCAGGGTTGTCATGAATGCCAAACTCCCACTGAAACTCACAGACTCGGAAGAAGCCAGGTGATTTTGGAAAGCCAGGCACCTAAAGCTGGGGAGCCACAGCAGGCTTACACCACTTCTGTGGAGATATTTTGGTCCGGCACCTCTGATGACCTTTACCACCGCTGACAAAAGTTTTTGAGAAGAAAGGACACCTCCTCCAGGACTCCTTCTCAGTGAGTCACCCTCAGGCATACTGGCAGCCAACGCAGTAACTATTTTACACCCAGCCCTATGTAGATATTACTGACATCCAGCAACGTTGATGCTTGACTCAAGGCCCAAAAGGTGAATTCACTTCCCTGGCACCATGCTGAGGGCAAGGAAGCCTTGGGAAAAGGTGGGCAGGAGGTTAAGAAACTGTCCTGGACCTCCTCCACCACCTAACGCTGCAGGCGCTGGGGATTCACACTGCTCTGCTCCAGCATTACTGCTGCCCTCACTCCCACAAGAGGGAAGTGGAGTTTGCCAGCCGCTCTCCAAGAGCAGCAGCCACAAGACACACACAGCAGACAGGGACACAGATACATGCATTCTCACCTGGTCTTCAGCCGTAACTTAACTCCTCCTGACCACGTGGTTTTGATGGGCTGAAAGTCAGTGGTCACGCAGTCCGGACTGAGTTGGTTGGGAGACAGGTCGGTGCATCCCTTTGCTGCATGTGTGTCCCTGTCAAAAGAAACCAAGGCCACGTCAACATCAACACACAAAAAACTCAGACCTTGTATCCTACATTTAATAAGGATTTTAGGAAAGAAGGCAATACACAGACCCAGGGGCAAGGCAGGGGCATCAGTCTAGTTTTTAAAAAGTGTCACAGAAAGCCACATGTATCCCTTTTCTTCTCTATGTTTTTGTCCAGGCGGGCTATAAGAGTGAGATTTTGCTCTCCTTTATACCTAGGCAGTGCTCAGCCCCTGCGGGTGCCCCTCACAACCATTTTGGAGGAGCTGCACAATACCGCAGCACCGCTTCTCGGCACGCAGGAGAGAGATCAGCTCCAGCATCCACAGCACAAAACTCATTATCCTACATCTTCATTTTGGGACTCTAAATCCCTAAGTGTGGAGTTCAGGGGTTCCACTGTGGGATATGCCCTTTCCACACCTAACCACCTTACGAGAGCTCAGGGAACGCTCTGAACACACAAGAGAAAAGCTAAGAGAAAGGTCCACACAGTGAGAGCCAGAAAGAGAAGCCTATCCCCCCCTTTACTGATATTTCCACAAAGTTAGCAAACAAATATTTACCCCGCTTCATCACACGCATGCAGAAGTCACACAAACATCGTGTAACCATCACTTCAGCTCCTTCCTTCCCCCAGGCACAGGAGAGCCTGAAACGAGTCAGTATTCCCACTTGCTTCCATTTTTAGCACTGAAACGCGGGAGAGATTTGAAATTTCTGCTTGTTCAAGGAACCCCCACGCTGAATAAAAGCGCGTCTGAAAGGACCCCCTCCGTGCCTCCCTCGGCCCGCAGCGGGCCGTGGCCCGAGGTGCGCTGTAATTGCCTCTTGTTGTGTGCTTAGCGGGCTGCAGGCTGAGCGCACATGCCGGCATCTGGGGCTTTGGATAGCTGAGATGGCTTGGATGCCATTCCGGTGAGAGGGCAGCCGTCTTTGTGTCCGGCTGGGTCCTCCCCCACACTCCCTCCCCAAGCCCCCACGTGCCAGGCAGGAATGTTAAGCCTCACATTGCGGATGAGATATACCAGGGAAGCGCAGCAGCACTTTCACCTAGATTAGGGAAAGCGACTGGTCCGGAACGGCCTTTTTGCTTGTCCTGCTTATCTTCATCCAAATTTTACCCCAAATCCTGCCTTAGCTGCCTTTTCTTTCCGTGTGCCAAATCCCGTTCTGCTTTGTCTCTGCCACCCCTCTCCTCTGAGACGATGTCAAGCCTCTCATCAAACTAGAAAGATCTCTCTCCCTGCTCCTGTCCCAGCCTTGCTATATACTCCTTTACTGCAGCCCTGTGAAGTGCCAATACCGTTAACTGCTCTAATTCTCTTTGCTTACCGAGTTTGCCATGAAAAATTACTGATTTTTAGAGGCGATTTCACTGCAAGATAGAGAAAGGACAGAAGGCCTGCTACCCATTAGGATTTAAAAGATTGTACATAAACATTTTATATATACAAAGAGGTATAAAATTTTGTAAGCAAAATATATTTACGGCTGTAGTGTTTAGAGGACAAAGTCCCCCGTTTAAGACTTTGTATGGAAACACCGGAGAGATGGTCCCAGCCACAAAGAACTGCACTTCCGTCCCTACAACACTGCTGCTGAGAGAATTCTGTGATGAGGGGCCCCACAAAGCCCCTGGGAGCGTTTAAGCACAGCTCAAATTCATGGCAAGGCTGCTGCGTATCGTGCTGAAGCCTAATGAGGTGTCTCGCTGACAGCGTCATGGCAGGATCCCATTAGAGGGGAAAGGATCTCAGCAGAGGCACTTGTCTTAACTCCGGGGTAAATCCTGACCTCCCTACTCAGGCCTCATTTCCCACGCAGGGAACTACCAGCCCTTACACCTCCCTGGTTTGCTAACGGGGCCATGAAGAGAAGATAGCGTTTACCTGAAGATCCTTCACAGACAGTACCATGTTGGGGTGACACGACCTTAGTTTAAAGGAGAGAACAAGCACTTGGCTGTGCCAAGTACCTGCCTCATTGATTCGGGGTAACCCTTGCATGAGTCAGAACTGGTGGGTCAAAATTGGAGGCTGGCCCAGCAGCTGTATTTGCAGAAGTGCCGATACCTGTGGCTCCTCCTGCTGATTTTAAGGGGCGATGCAGGTGCTGAGCCCTTTTGGAAAGTGCATCTGGATGTCCCAAAGCGTCGCCAACTGCCACAGCGCTATAAACCTCATTGCACCACCGAAACACGTACAAAGTCAAGGCGATTTCTTTGAGACAATTCTTAAGAGTGCTGTTTCAACCTATTTGAAAGGAGATACTGACACAGTAGAAGATGATCTTTGCCCAATGTTCATAGGAGATGCCTTGGATCAGCAATGAACTTGCCTAACACACCTCTGGCAGTGCTCGGTCGTAACCTCCCTATTCGTTTCCTAAATAGCAGACTTTGGCTCTCCCAGGCTAGACAATAGCTGTACTCCTGCAGTGAGTAAAGCTGCTCATGTCTTCTCTCTGGTCAGCTATCTCCGAAGTAGCCAATAACAATATTTAAGACTGGGAAATTGTCCCTGTGCCAAATACAGAAAAAAAGAGTAAGCAGCCTGAGAAACTGATATAAAGGAGTAAGTGCCTACGGCTTCCCCATCACCAGAGCCTAGTGAACTTTCAGCACTTAGGGTCTTTTTTTTTTTTAAAAAACAGCTTTCAAAACATGTGAAGAAAGCAAGAGACAACACAGACCCTAAACTCTGCTGCGAGCAGAGCTTTCTAAGTATAAGTCACTTCCAAGCGTTCCCATGTGGTTCCACACAGATCCGACCCTCACAATCAGTGGCTACAAGCAGCGGGAGGGTAAGCAGCTTGGGTGTTCCCCCTCGCACAGTGAGAAACCCGTGCTTGCCAGCATGCATAACTTTGGGGTTTACCTCACAGAGACAAAGAAACGTTAATTAGTGTCTGCATGGGCTCTGGGGTTGTTGTTCGGGGGTAAGAAGGAAATGCAACTGAGTTTTTCCCGAGCCTCTTAAAAAACTATAATTACTGAGCTCTGTGTGGAACGGCGGGCTCAGTAAGACATTGAAAACTAATCAGCCAGTCTATAAAAAACACCATTAATCAAGCCCAGTGGGGAACACAAGAGGTGAGGATCCTTCCACCAGTGAAGCACACACACATCAGGGATGGAGCACAGCAGCCCTGCAGCAGTGGCCACCGCCGGGTGCTTTGCCAGAGAGGACGACACCCATGCAGGGGTGCCTCCAGCGAGCACAGCTGGCTGAGCAGGGAAAACACCTGAGGCCAGCATCAGGGCTGCAGCTGCAGAGGTGGAGACCTCCTCCGACCAGGACCCAAAAACCCAGCACCTTTCTTCCCCTTGCAGCTTTCTGCCTCATATTCAGTCAAGCGATCTGACTGCTTATCCCGGAAGATATTCTAAGTAATTTCTAAATCATTTTCTAAGGCAGCTCAATCTACCGATCAGGAGTGTGCTAATCTCTATAAAGATACTTCTTCAACCGTAACGTGGAAACAGCCACCCTCGCGCAAAGACGCTGAGGGCCTACCTTGCGTCTTGACTGTCGCCACTCAAGCCTTCTCCTTAGGGTGACCGTTCTCCTAAAGCCCGAGCTGCCCCCCGACGGTGCCGCGTGCCGGCTCTCTGCAACAGCACCCAGCCCGCTGGGATGCTCTTTAAGGCTGGGGCTGCATTTTATTCCGGGATGTTGCAAAGTGCCTCCTCACAATTGCATAGCTAAAAAGTATCCCCGGCAAGGAGTGGCCTGCAGTTGTTCTTTTTGTTATCACGTTGTTTCTAAAGCTCGCAAGCGGGAGACAGGAAACCTAGCGCAGTCTATTTAAAACTCCTTTACCTCCCACCTGAGGCTGGCAGCTGCCTCTGAAATCCTTCCTTTTCTGCAAAGTTCATGTTTAATTATGAATTGTTATTTATACTTGCTGCTTCCATGGTGCCTTTGGTATTTAATACCACACATGTTAATGAGTAGCTGTACAAAGACACTCTGCTCAGCTTTTCCCTCATCTAAAAATATGGCCTGCTAGGATTTTTTTCTTGACGCTTGCTCAACAAACAGTGAAAGAATACAGTAGTACAGATTTAAGCCTTTTTTAAAGAAAAGCCTTCTCCTCAGAAGTTTTATTGCCCCACAGCTTGGTTGCCTCTGCCTTGTGCAGAGAGCACCAGCCGCCAGAAGAAAGAGGCAGCACCTCTTAACCTACGCAGCAGTATCTCCTCTGCACATCCAGCACTGCCTTTTCTGAAGCAGACATCTGCGAAAGGTTCCCCTAGTTTTTACCACCCGTTTCAGAGCTCTACAAGAAAGCACGGGTGGCCTTATTTTACATTAATCAGCTCCCTACAAGACTGGTTTGCCTGTTGCTGCCATCCGATGTTTCATGTCCTTCCCAAGCTGCCATAATCCCTGCAGAACTCCTTTGGTGTTTTAGGGAGATCCTTTGCTTCTGACCATACACGACTCTGACCTCCTCTGGCCGTCTTATCTGCCTCCTGCGCTGACCTCCCATTACCTGCATACTTGAAACGTTTCATACCATTTATCTTAACCTTTTGGGCTCTTGGCTCTTCTTTCTCACTTTCTTTGGTCTTCCTTATCCTTATTTATAATCTCCACATTCCAGGACAGATTGGTTTCCTAAATCAAGCCTAGACAGTAAGTGGGGGTGCGTGCCTCTGCCCAGCAGATCCCCCAACAATTATGTCTGAACCAGCTGACCAATTTCAGCCAGGGTCTGCAGAGATATTATTCTCAATGAACTAAACTTCATGTTTCATAAAAATAGTTCCCTGAGTAATGGAAGTAGCATAAATCATTGCTCTCATCAAGGAAACGCTGCCGTGTGATCTCAGCTGCCTGGCTACAATTCCCAAAGAGGAGAGAGATTTTACACAGGGAAGCTGTACAAAACCAAGCTTCTGAAGTTTTGTCTGCTCATAGCATTTGTTCTCCAGCACATCAGCCTTACAATTCTTCTGTCTGCACTACCATCCCATAGTCTGCTTTTCTGCTTAGCTGTCTGTAGTTCCAGGTAGGATACGGCTGAGACCATCCATAAACAGCACCTGGAACGATGTTTAAAAATGATTAAAGGTTTTTTTAAATTTTTCGAAACGGGTATTTTTCTAATGGTTCCACCTCTTGGAGTCACGATTACTTATTCTAAACTAATGCCAGGTTTGCTGCCACGGTAATAGAAAACCTAAGTCCCAGAGGATCAAACCCCCAAATGTTAATAGGTTTAGTAATTTTTAATGTCTCATTACCTCTAAGCCCAGTGTTATTCCTAGAAGAGAGGATGGAGCTTAAATTCTCATTTTTAAATCATTCAGGATCAACAGGAGGGTTTATAACCACTATCAGAATTAAAAGCTTTCCTAGAAAAATAACTGCTCACACACTCATGCTTCTGAAATTGAGATTAGAGCAAGGAACTCGTCTTCCGAGTTCTACAGTGATTTGTAGGCATTTGCTGGTATTTTTTCCCTTTGTCTTAAATCAGAACGTAAGAGGCAACCCTCCTCCACTACAGAAACAGCCAACAGCACAGCACAGACACAAAAATAAGGAGAAACAGCAACAAAGCAGAACTCGGCTCAGTCAACCCTGCAAGGAAGGAGACGAAGGAGTTAAGGCTGCTGTTTTATCCTTATAGCACCCCACATTACACAATGTCACAGGGCGTCCTGAGATCCCCAGCTCAGCCAAGTGACATAAGGACAGTTCGGCAGCTTCACCTCTGGCTATCCTCATCCTGCAGGCTACAGGCAAGCTCTCAGTAGCTGATGAGCTGGAATTATGTCTCCTTGTGAATGAAAATGCCGCCTCCACAACAGTTCCCCATCTCTCGGCAAACAGCAAGCCTTCCTGCCTCCTCCACGCTGTTAAGGAGAGGGATCCCCCGAGCAGGGCTGCAGAAGGGGAGAGAGACCACGCTCATCCTGGGCACCGACCTTGTACTCGCCAGTGGGCATGCTGTTTTGCAGATCCTCCCGCTCCGCCTGAAGTGAAAAGACCGGATTGCTTACGTATTTCTTATTTTGTTACCTCCTGTGGCTGGTCCAGAAATAGCCTGTAATCCACCTATCTGTCACGCTCACAGAATCTCCTTTAGCTGAAGTGGAAGTGCCCTGTGCCCAGAGCACAAAGGCCCAGGTCCTCTCCTGGTCAGAGCACATGCGGGTCTTAGCTGGTAGTGGCAACGTCTGCTCGGGTTTGTTAGTCTGTGCTCATGGGACCCCCAAGCCAGAAAAAGAGCCAGGACCAGCTGGAAATATGTGGACAAAACAATTTTTTCATCAGAAAAATTCTCATAAATTGTACTGAAACTTCTCCCCGGAGGGCATGCAGTTTGGGCTAAGGCTTTTGCTGGAAAAAGTCTCTCAGTTCCTGGGTAAAATCTCCAGCCTGCCACTTAGGACACTCACCTGAGATGGGGAAGAGTCAGGTTCAAGTGCACAGTCTAATGAGGCAGGTAAGGAGTTCAAGGCCCTTTCATGGACACCTCAAAACGCAACAGGCTCTGTGAAAGCCCCTGGAAGGACTTTTTCATCCTAATGCAGAGCAAGACAGGTTTTGAAATCTCAATAAGCCTCATTGAGCACATGAATTTTGGGACTGAATTAGGTATTCTTCCCAGAGTTCTGCAGCAAGATCCAAGTCTCGAGTAGAAACAATAATATCATGTCTTGGATTCAGATGGGTCAGTAAAGCTCAGGGAAAAAACCCACACAACTCAAAACCATTCAGAGTGCTGCTGGCTGCTGCTTCTAAGAAACAGGACTATTTAATACAAATTTTTTTGTATGCATCACAGGCACATGCACGTTGATGTCTGTTAAGACAGGATTACTAGAGCGGATCTTTGTGCCATAAGCCAATCACCAAAAGGGAAAAGAAGAAATTTTCCAGGAACAGAGCAGACGTGGCTTGTGCTTTTCTAAATGCACAGGCCACTGCTTGAAGGCAAATTAAAGGGCTAAGAAATCACAGAGCTGTGCTGGAATGGCAAATTTTAGATGGATACATCTCACATTCAAGCACCCATCACTTTCAATCTAAGGGCTCCTACGTGGTCATGCCAAGCACGTGGTATTTCAGGGCAAAGAAACACAGAGGCCGAGAAGTCACTTGGAATTAATTCAGACTCACAGCTTTCCTACTAGGAGGGCTCTTCACTTAGGCAACTCCAACTTAAACAACTTCAATGAGCACTGACCTTCAGGTCCACCAAGAAAAAATCTGCAGAAAGGAGACCGCATTTTGACTGTGCAATACCGTCTAGTCCCACTTGTCCAGTGTTTTTCTGGCTTTCCCTTTCCTCTGAGATTGGATGGGTTTTATTTGACCTGACCTCAATCCCACAATCTGGCTGTACTATGTTTGCACAGACCCACACAAACGCACAAACAAGCTGCTTCGGCGCCGTACCTGTTTGCAAGCAGAGATCTGAAAGAAGTATTCGCATTCATTTGGGTTCCTCACTTCATTTGGTATTGGCCAAGGGATCTTTGAGAAAATGAACTCCCTCTTTGTCTGTGAGAGAGACCTAATCCTCATTTTGCCCTGGAGGATTACTGGGTACTTAGAAAGGCACTCACATGCACATTTTTGGTTTGTGCCAGCTGCATTCGGGTCCACAATATGTAGTGTTCGCTTTGGTCTTTAGGTTTGACAATAGGCATTCCACTGCACCCAGACCTTGACCCCAGAGACTGCCACCCTTTTAAAGACACCCGAAATCAACGCTTTCTGAAATGTGGGCCTTTCTCTGCTTTGCATGAGTAGTTCGCTCTCAGACAGCGCGTGTGAATTCAGCGTGCAGGCAGGCAGCTGGGCACGCAGCCCTGAAGACCAGAGTCTTTTCTTGTGCTGCCGAGCCAGCAGGCGGAGTGCACGGTTCCCTGCGTGGCCCTGCCAAAAAGACCTGGACTCTGGCTGGAAGGAAGAACCTGTAGGGCTGAGGGATTAGCTTTTATCCTGGCTTTTTGTCAATTCCTGGCTTTTTGTAATAGAAGTTTATGGTTATACTCAATTATAGCTTACTGTTTGTGCCACAGTACCACCCAGAGAGTCTGCCTGTTCAGGCACTGGAGCCCACCATTCCTGGGTTGTACACACCCAGGAATGTACGCATTCGGGATGTAGTTCAATGGAAGTAAAGGACTCTCATCTTCAGCTGGTGTAAATTAGTACCGACTTGAGCAGCACTCTGCCTGCTCAAGGAAGATCTTACCTTCTCAGGAGATGAGAATTGAGAGGTTACAACTGTCTCGGTCTGTCAAATGGTACCACCACAAAAAAGTGGAGTGCAATCCACCCTGCACCCTGACTCTACTTGTAAGTGAAACGCTTTCCTGCACCTTGCACTCAGAGAGTTTTAACCTCCTTAGAAAACAGGTCTGCCTACTTACTGTGCCAAAACAAAAGTAAAAATACAGAGAAATGACATTTTCATTCTATTCTACCCCAGGACCAACAGGACTATCTGTAGACTTGCTCTTGACCATAACTGAAAATCTCCTGAGTCTTTCAGACATGAAGTCACACCGGCCTTTGCGGATGCTGTGGGATTCGCTTGGGGAATCAGAGGGTTGCCCCTCTTCACAGGCTGTTCAGGACCAGACGGCCATTAGGAACAATCTTTCAGACCTGGCCATAAAAGATTGGGATCAATTCTCTCTGAGGTGCAGAAGTGCTCGGTTCTGTTAGTCAGAGGTGCCCGAAATGAAGACAATGTACTGCAGAGCTCACGTAAGCAGAAGGATCATTAACACATCTGTCCCTTTAAGGACCAGGGTTACTGCACACACGTAAAACAGTAACGTTATCTTTACAGGTTCTGGGGTATCCCAACGCTGAATCATGCTGTTCAAAAGTCATTCTACATAAATTACAACATTTAACTTTTCTTATATAACACAAAACAAAGCACAAGCCGGCTCTAAAAGACAAGTGTAAATAAAAAAAAAAAATTGCAGCTCCTACAAAGAAGGCAGCCATAAGAAGGAAGCAAAAGCCATACTCATATAAAATAAGGGCTGGTTTCCATCTTAGAATCAGAGAATTAAAATGATTCCATGGGAAGAGACTACAAGCCCTCCATGCTAGAAAAACAGTTATGTTCACAGAGAGAGATTCAATAAGCAGAAGATATTTTCCCAGAATTACTCTTTTTACACTCACCCTTCAGAACAGTGATATTTTCCAGATACAAAAGGGCCGTCCTAGGGAGGGGTCTGAATGTCAGGCAAGACGTGTCCCACCTGGGACCTGGCCACGGGGTGCAGACCCGAGACCTGAAAGGCAAGACTAGCCCTCACCAGGACCTTTTCCAACAGCAGGTAGGAGCTGGGGCCAGACTCAATCTGCTGGTGCAGTGGTTTGCGTGAGCACTTCCTAATATGTTAAAGGCAAAACAAACTAGGTCAGTTCAGACCGACAATTTAAATGGTTTAAAGCTAAAGATTAAGGGAGTGCTTACACGAACTGTTCCAGTGGCAGATGGATGAGATCTCTGGCACTGATGAGCAAGCGAGGGCATTAATCTCTTCCGCCAGCACAGCTGGATCTCTCTTCCTGGCTTGCATACACGTTGCACTTTAAGGAACACATCCCGAAATTTTACCCTAGCAGCTCTCCTTTGAAAATATGGATGTTACTGAAGTGCTGGAAGAGTAGCTCAGCTCTTTTTTTGGAAAACTGGTCTCGGTGGTTGGTACTGAGTGAGTGACAATCTGAACATCTATTCAGAGAGGGCAGAAGAAAGCCTCATATTCACATTTGTCACAGGCATGGTGGACATTCAGCATCAAGAACTGACTCAAGTCTGCAGCTGAGTTGTCTCTCTGCTCTCTAACCTGATTATTTTGCAGTGCTTCCTGGTATGCCAGATTTTAATTGCAGTAACTTGAGGGGTGGAGTGAATTTTACAGGCCTAAATCACCTTCATGGGTGTAGCAATGCCTAATCCCCAGAATACGTGCTACTTCTTATGAGCTGCCTCTCCATCCCGCTCACCCACCTCTTCCTGGACAAATTCCTGAATCCCTTACTCAACACAGCACTCATTTACTTCCTCAGGACTTCAGAAGGAGATTTGCTCAAGTGAGAAATGAGTACAGATTGAGTAAGGAGATAAGGATTTGGCCAGCTGCTTTACAAAACACAATCTCTGCAGCACCTGCAGCATCATTTTACACAGAGTTCAGAGACCTGTAGCTCTCAGGGACTGTGGTATAGAAAAACAAAGAGAAAAATACCGTTACTACAGAACCCAGCTATGCCTGTTAGTTGTCCATCCATCCCTGAGGCAAGAAATGCTACCGTTGGCTCATCATACCTCCTCTGCACCATGTTAACTGGACAGGTCCAGTGGAAAACCAACATACTGGTCCAGGGAGGGCACAAAAATAGCCTGGCAACAGCAGAAAGACTTGAGCTTTTCAGGTACATACAGAGTCCACAGAGCGCAGTTTAAGCACAGAGCAAACAAAAGCCTGCTGAATACAGCAGAGTTGCAATCTGGCTGATCACCTCCTTGCATTCTCATTTTTAAAGAGTACAGTGAGTTTGCTGTGGTTACTGTCCCCCTGCAGCAGTGATATCACAGCTTTTTTATAACTTCAGCCATAAACGCAGCTATAAATCAAGGCAGGCAGCAAAGCCCGTGGAAGAGAAGCCATTTGAGTTACAACAGTGTGCCCAAGCTACGGCTCTGCTCTCTGAGCATTTTCTGATTCTTTGACTTTCAGTGAGAGTGCCGGAAGCAAGATACAGAAATGCTGGCTGCTAAGCGAAAAAATAAATAAATACCTGTTTGTCACTCAAATTATTTTTAGCATCTGCCAGTCCGGCAGAGATGTGAGCTACCTGACAAAGAGTTTGGAAAAGGATGAGGACTGCAGCCAGACATCAGATGAGAGAGGAACCCTTGTCCCCTCTCGCCTGGTGCTATGCCTCAGTGCATCCCCACTGTGCTCACACAAACCGCCTCAAAGGAGGAACCGGCCTTCCCGACTCCACTCCCTCCCGGCAGCGACGGAGGCCCCCCGGCACCTGCGGCTCCTCCAACAAAGGCAAGGGCCAGCCACCTACCCCTGCCCTGCGAAGCCAGCTGGAGTGTGGGGCGGTTGGGGGGCTGGCCACCCCGAGCCCGGTGCCGGCGGT